>NC_072452.1:16679421-16971921 GCF_027596085.1 Anoplopoma fimbria
TTGTGCATTCCCTGTTGAACGGACTCTTTTGAGTCGAGGATGCTGCGAGTTGAAGAGATATTGCCAGAGATAGAGGTGTCAGCAAGAATGGCAGCATTGTTAATTAAAACATTCCCCTTGATGGGTCTCCACCTCGGCTACGATATGTAGGGCAGTAGTAACATAAAACAGATGCCTTTGATTGTAGAATACACACTCTTTCTCACACACACACACACACACACACACACACACACACACACACACACACACACACACACACACACACACACACACACACACACACACACACACACACACACACTCAAGAGTACTATACTGAAACAGCGATGGAAATAAAAAGATTTAGAGACTTAAAAAAGAAAACAACTCTCTTGAGTCTTTCAAAGGCTTTGTCTGTGTGTGTGTGTGTGTGTGTGTGTGTGTGTGTGTGTGTGTGTGTGTGTGTGTGTGTGTGTGTGTGTGTGTGTGTGTGTGTGTGTGATGATAAGACTCTTTTAAGTCTCTTCCAGCATCATTGAAGTTCTTGTATTCGGTGCTTTCCCTCAGTGATCACTGTCACTCACTTCCATCCATTCAGGCAAAAATTGACATTTTTACTAGAGCATTCATACCAGTAATAATAACAAAAACTACGACAACAGCAACCAGGAGGGCAACGAATAAGGAATGGCAGCTGACTGTTACTATGGAAAACGTTTGGATGAAGTCAACCATTTCACCTCTTTCCAGTCATTCTATTTTCTTCGATTCCAATATGGAAGAAGTGAGTTGAAACAGTGAACACGATTCAGCTGACTTAATAATGAAAGCTGGAAGAGAAATTTGATTTTTTTAAGGAAAACCCTGTAGGTAAATAGAAACTGTATTTCATAGAGGCAATGAACTCAGAATTTTAGCTACACTCTCTAAGATCTCTGTTTTGTTCTCTTTGGCGGCCCCTATGGCAAAGAATGGTAGCTGCAAGCAGTTTTTTTTGCTGCTTGTGATATTTCCTGAGAATGTCGCCACAAACACCAAGCTCGTAATGCTGCAAATGCAGCCTTGTGCTAATTTGCTCGTTCTAGATGAAAAGTGATTTAACAAAATGTTATTTGTGATTGTGGGTCCCCCACATAGAACTACAGTGTTTTGCAATCTGAATAATGTACATTTTAGTGACAACTGCATGTGACACATTTTTCCTTTTTTAAAGATTTTTCCAGAGACCCAAAGAAATTTTGCTATTGAGGCTTCCAGGAGGTCTCAAGTGTCAATCGGGGGAGTCTCGGATTTCACACCCTGCATTTGACCTTGCAAATTTTGAAGAACCAAATGCAAGACAAACAGAAGGTCAAAGCAGTGCAACAGCTGGCTCCACAGTTTACACATATGTCTACAGCTGCTCTAATTCAGCAGATGAATACACCCATCAGTGATACAGTCAAATAAACAAGCCTCAGAGACCAATGAACTTTATGTCATTTATTGTTTTTGCATGATTCAATTCAAATTTAGTTTTTCCTTTCCGAGTTCTCCTCCTCCAAGCTCTCATCATACACGGAGCAGGTATCGAAAGTTTACACTTCCCTAATGGTTGCCTTTTGGTGCCCATTAATTGCCCAATGATTATCTTTACACTCGGCAAACAGTCACACGTCACCTTGTGTCACCACAGAGCTGACAAACTGGCCAGTGAGGGAAAGGGGCTGGGAGGAGTGGGGGCAGGCTGACCAAATAAAAATACCTGGATTCAGTTGGTCACGGAAATAACTAAATAATGCAAGGACTGACTGAAAGTAGATGCTTTATAGTTCAGGAGGAGGTCACCGAGTAGAATGGTTGTACTGTAAACACTAATCTATTTAACCTATCGACCTGATCCCTGTCTTGCCAAGAGGTAGATTGACTTCACTCTCATGTATGTGGGTTAATTATGGAGCTAAATACGGAGTTAGTAAACAAAGCATATCATAAGACTGAAAGTAGACGCTTTATAGGTCAGGAGGAGTTCAGAGTAGAATGGTTGTACTGTAAACACTAATCTATTTAACCTATCAACCCCTGTTCACTTTCTTGCCAAGAGGTATAAGATTGACTTCACTCTTAATATCTGTGCATTAACTATGGAGCTAAATAAGTAGACAATAAACAAAGCACATCATAAGGACTGGAAGCAACATACTCCTTACTCAAGTTGAAGTACTCCTTTAACACTCTTTCACGACCCTCTCGATAGGCAGTGAGATTTGGAAACACTTTATCCAAGTTAAGTTCCGTAAGTCTAAAAAACAAAGAAAAATAAGAGAGATGAAGATTTAACCTCCTTGGTGAAAGGATTTCAAGTAAAAGGTAAATGTTTACAGATTCAAAACACTCAAGTAGAATGTATCCAGTTAACGGAACAACTCAAAGTACAGCTGTAACTTTGCTCCTGTGGAGGCGACAGGTCGGCATGACACCTCTATCTGTTGACTCTACACGTGTGTAGTGCTTAATTAGCTGTAATCCAATTGAGGGATGCGGCTTCCTTGTAAGAGAGGTGCAAAGGGTCGAAATAAACAGCTTACAAGACTGTTAAACACTAAAGATGCAGTCTACAGCCTATAGGAAGTCAAACCCCTGACCTTACTAACACACTGAGCATCAGTCCACTTCACAGGTGCGACCTGACCTCCGGGGGCTGCTTCATGTTTGTGCTACTCTGGCTTTGTTCGCTCTATAAAAGACTCTTTCCTCATTATTAAAGCAGAGAAAATAGGAAAAGGGACACAGAGAGAAGGGGGGGAAATTGAAAGGGTGAAAGAGAAATGACATGCAAGATCGGAGTAGAGACAATTTTGGGCGTAAAATATATTGTCTTATCTTGTTTTTATCGTATCTTTCCCCCCAAAAAATGGCGTTTTCAAGAGAGATCAAAAAGTATGGCAAGCATGCGATTCTAGCTAGAACTGCTGCGCAAGCAGAAAAAGACTGATGTTATTAGGTCACTATGATAGTGACCTCTTTCTCTCATCAAAGCCCCTGTTTCAAAACTCATCCATGAGCCAAAGGTGTCAGCTTGTAAAGACTCTCTCCAAACCGCATCCAATCAGGCTCAAATCATCATCCAACCCCCCCTATCCTGCAGATTAATGAAATTCTAGTATATACATGATTTAGAACAATTGGTCTGAGAGGAACAACAGTTGGTTGATGCAGAAGGCATGGGCTTTTTTGAGGAATAAATAAAGCTGAATGGTCAAAAAAAAAAGACTGATTGGAACATGGCTAAAAACCATGGCAACAGACTCCTTAGTAAACAGTTTATGGAAGCCCAGTAGGATCCCCGGTGGTTGGGTAAAGACAGCCTTGTGCTAATCAGTGCATACCAACACCTCCATCGCCCAAAACCTCCATGAATTTCTCAGGAACAGATGTGTCAACTGTGCCGGCCTCTATACTGGGCCGCTGCAGTGTCTGAGCCAATCAGAACTGTGTTACTCTAAGAGAATGGTTGCATAAATTACTGTGTGTGTGGATGCATGTGTGCATTAGTGGTGTACAGTATGTTTTATATTCAGACATCCAGTTAGAATCAAAAGTTACTCTTTATCAGTTAAAATCAAAATATAAAACTTCTGTATTTTTTGCAGTCGATGCTAAAGTCTGCGATGGATTCAAGTTCTCTTTTGTCTTTGTGCCACCTGGAGACAAACAAAATTTTAATTATTGTCCAGTGAGCTCTGGCATAATTGTTTAATTCAAACTACAAAAAAAAAAAAAAAAAAAAAACGCAACACAGAGTATTACATACGATTCCTATAAAATTCAACATCAAAGAGATTATTTTGTGTCTGGCAAATCAGAAGAAGAGCAAATGGATAAGAAAATGTGAGAGATACTTAAAACTATAAGTTCAAAGAAAAAATGTAAGAAGAAAAAAAAGGCATCTTGATCTTTCTGCCTATCGTGAGGAGTCACGTCGTTAAACATAACGTTGCCACTCGCTGCACTGTGATCAATAGGCCAGCAGCAGAAAGGCCGAAGCAATCTTGCAGGGTACACTACAAACACAACTCATCTAATCATCTTCAAAGTTTCGTAACCCAACACAAACCCTGAGACCAGCTCTGAATCAAAGATTATCACTCTCCAGCCACCGGGCCGATACAGCACAAGTGCATCCATGTGCGTACACACATATGCGGTTGTGCACGCAGACATGCACTCACACTCACAAAGCAACTTTTAGCCTCAGTCACAGCCCGCTCTTCTTCCAATGTAACACAAGATGTATAAGTCACTCCAATCATCTATCAAAATAATCATCCGCAGGGGCAAGCGGAGAAGCTTGGCAGTGAAGTGACACATCTGAGGTCAAGGGGAATCATCTTTCAGGGGCTGCTCCCAACTGTGGGTTGTTGCCAAGCTGCGGCGCTGGATGATGAGGCGGTCATGGCGACGGTGGACGGGAAAAGGGTGGTGTTGGTGGAGGGGGTTGGGGGGGGGTCTGCCAGTGCAGATGCCCGCAGACAGACCGCCTTGCCTGAGAGGCACGAGAGCTGCCGGAGCCTCAGACAGCTCGCTCCATCACCCCCTCCAACTACCCCTCCCCTCGCATTGCCATCTGTGAAGCACACACACACACACACACACACACACACACACACACACACACACACACACACACACACACACACACACACACACACACACACACACACACACACACACACACACACACACACACACACACACACACATAAAGGAAGACGGCACCACTAACTAAGAGGCCCAGGGACACTTAGCCACGTTAGCAGCCTTACTAAGACTGCTGTGCGGGGTAACTGCTGACAAGCTTTTAAAAAGACTAAGAGAGAGTGAGAGTTAGTAAGGAGGGAGGGAGGCAGGCAGAGCTGCTGAGCCAGAAGGTTAGTCTAAGCTAAGCTGAGCGCCGAGGAAGATTGAGATACCAGCCAGGTGAATTCTCCTCCGGATTTTTTTTGACAGGTGGGCAGAGAAGAGCCGTCTGTGGTTGACTGTGCTGCCATGTTTCCAATAAGCACTGCTGTGTGTCCTACCGTGTGGCATGTGTGGCCGCGCTGGTGGTGCGGCCATTTTTGCGTGTGAATATGTATGTGTGTCTGTTGTTCTGTTTCTGCGTGTCCATATGGGAAGTATGTGTGTGTGTACGGTCACATTGTTTACTTTTCAATGCATGTGCCTCATGTATAGTATGGCAAGCCGTGGCAGTTTAGCCGGGCACTTGCATCAATTACTGCGGATGGTGTTGACAAGTGTAATGACAGAGATAGGGCCTCTAATAGGCCAGACTGTCACTGAGAGGATATGAGCTGTTTTCAGGACTCCTCACGTCTCTTTTCTTCTCTCTTTTTTGTATTCTTACTTTCCCTCTCACCTTTTCTACCCTCGGCTTTTATTTTTACTTCTCTCCTTTCCTCTCGTCTGTTGTCATATTTAAAAAGGTCATGAAAGATGACAACAGAAGCTAAAAGTTGACTCAAATTATCGGTATATATTTTAAAGTTAGTGTGATGAGCTCTTGACTGGTTTTGAAAACCTCAATTTAATACTGATGCGTCTATATGACCTGCATGAGTAAAGGATGCCATCAGTGAGAAGATTGATATTAATCAATCTTGTCATCGACGCCACTGGCTCGGATTCTGAAAGAAATCAGATTAATTCAGGCAGCTTCCCCAGAATATCCTCACGTCCAGATTGTAAGGGGCATCCGGCAGGTACCAGCCCGCCACAGACGGACCCAGATCCAGCTTCGACCTGCAGTCGACCTTAAATGATGCAGCTGTCCCTGAGCCTGGTGGTGCGAGACCAGATGCTTCAGTACCATCTGCCGGATTACAGCAGCAGATCATTTTGTGGCGGGTTTTATTTGGGTGTCTGATTTTCCTGTTGCCCTTCTTCCTACACCACTGGGTGTAGAGGTCCTCCCTGGATGACAGCTCTGGAGATGTGCCGAGCAGTTTTCACAACCTTCTGTAGAGACTTATGGTTATGGGTGGTGCAATTGCCGTACAGGAAATACTTTTGATCATACACCTGTAGAAGTTGTATCTTGGGGTCCATGTTGAAGCTATTACCACTTTTTATTTTTGTTTTGTATCCATAGAGAGTTTCTGTCTGACTGTCAAAGATGTAGACACACTTTCTTCTTTTTAAGTCCTGATCTGGAATCAGTCATGTAGACTCATCCATCCAAAGTGGTTCAAGAAGCCCTGCTTGTATCCAGGGATTGTGGATTGGGATCTTAATATTTTCACTTTAAATCTCGCACTGATGTTGAATCTCTTTGATGACGGCGTAGGTGTAATGGCATTTCATCTGGAAAAAGTATGAAATACTTCTACACTTTGATTTATTATTCAATCAAAGGAGAAGGCCATGACAACTGTTGCAGAAAAAAACAACAGCAGTAAATTTGGGTTTTCTTTTATCACAATTTTCTGATTTGGGACATCAAAGCTAAAGGTACTGTAACCCTCAATTACTGCTCAGACTTCAAACTGCCTGAAAATCCTGCATCTTCCAATCTGACTGAAGACATGATCTTGAACATTTGAGTAAGGATGGCTTGCTTTGAGCTAAATTAGTTCACAAACTCTGACGTAAAACTTATCGTAATTGTCAACCGTTAACTGAAGAAATTTCCAATAAATTTGGATTGTTTGAAAATGTATTTAAGAGCAGTCTTAATCGTTTAACAGTGCATAGCTACTGCATCGATCTGGGACGGCGAGTCAAATCTGCCATTATTTATTAATGATTACTCTGGGAGAGGCAAATGCATTTCGTGATCACTACGGTGAATGGAGACAGTGCACGCAAAAGTGCTCTTGCACAGATGAACTGTGCAGACACACAAACTTGCAAACACACACACACACACATTTGTGTGCACACAGTTGCATTGGCTCTAATCTGTAATGCATCCAATATGTGGAGCTGTTGGCCAGCGCTCTGCTAGGCAAGCTACATGGCACACAGAAATCTGCACGCTAGTCTCCATACATCTATCCAATCAGCATTTCGCCTGGATCCCCGTGCCAGTGGGCCAATCAGATGCCCCAGATGCAGCCCACTCCCCAACCCCCCACGGACACACACACATATCTACAGTAAACACACATGCACACACATCAATCCAGCTGTGACTCTTGGACATAATCCAAGTCGCCTGTCTGGTTTGTGGTGCAAGGTGGCGTCTGCGTGTGTGCGTGAAAGAGATGATCTTTTAACATAAATAAAAAAGAGGAGAATCAGCAATTATTGTTGCCCACACGCAAAACAGAGAGGAGGTGAACACTGTGAGAGCGCAGGCCGCTCTGAAAGATGGCAGAACAATAGACGTACAAGTGAGAATTGGAGAACAAGAGAGAGACAGTAAGTGAGGGAGAGAAAACGTGACTGAGATCAACGGAAAAGCAGTCGTTGAATCATTCTCACACACAGAGCTTTGGCCCAGATCAGCCAGAGAGATAAAGGAAGAGGATTACACTGGCTGAAAGACTCGGAAGTATCCTGAGTCTCCTCTGACTCTCTGCCACTTCTACAAAGTCACCTCTGACAATAGAACTATGTGTTAGCAGAGTGAAAGATCAAAAACACACAAGTGCATTTGGGAAGTATGCTGTAGTAATGTGGAGGCCTTTCAAATGTCCCAAATCAAACAAAGAGATCTATGTCACTACATGAATAGGCAGATGAGCAGAGTCTGTGGGGTTGACTTAGGCTACATCCATACTAATACGTTTTCATTTAAAACAAAAACAATCTCGGTCCACACTAATCAGTACAATAACGGATGCTTCCTATGCATGTCGGCACTTGCTCTTAAACTGCAGAGCACCGTCTACGCTCAGTGTAAACATAGTAAAATATATGCGTTTTAAAATGGAAATGTAGTAGTGTGGACGGAGCCTAAGCATGTCCATGAGAAAATGGAGGAAAAATGAAATAATTTACCGATGTTTGTTTAACGTGTGAGCAGGACTCACCGGTTCGATGCTTTCCAGAGCTGTGCGTGCCGCAGGAAGACAATCAGTCTCTGTTAGGGTTAAGGACAAAAGTATAGTTAGTTTCACCTTAAAGGGATTATTTTACAGATTGGGTCTTATTTAAATGGCTTTGGCCATCATTTGTATCAGTTAGGATAGCAATAGAATTACCAAAATAAATGCTGAGGTTTTGGAAAAACCGCACATTCGGTACAACAAAGTTTTACAAGGTCAGAATGATCAGAAAGATTGTAAAGCAGGTAACAGTCCAGCCCATCTAAAACTATTTTATTTTGGAGAGACAAAATAACTGCTAACGAGCTAACAATCCCTTATTGTACAGGAAAACTGTGTGTGCTAGCACAGTAGGTCAAAGTTAAAGTTAAAAATGTCTTCTGTCTTCCAAATAAGTGTGGCTAATATGTAAGTTTGTTTAAAACATGTATGGATCACAGCATGTTTATCCTGTAGTTACTACCAACAGAAATGAAGGCCGCAGCCACAAACATGTGACCCAGGTAGCATAAAACCTTCACCCTCTGAGCTCTAATCTGAGTTTTTCATGTCATCTACCCAACATTAAAGAATCTAGACAGTGTTCGATTTGGTAATGGCTACTTATCGTGACTGTGTGAAGACATTTGTCAGGAAATATCACATTATTTATGGTATATTTAACATATTTATTTAATTAGGATGTTTGATTTTCTTACTTCTCCTTTAGGCAGCACATGAATATGCTGTTTTAGAACTAGGAAGTGCCAAACCAGGCCAAGCCTATTTGGACTCCTTTTATGGAGGTGTTCCTGGGGGATTGCACCAATCGTGGTATAGGTGGGGGGGTATTTTCTGGAATGCATTTTGGGAAAAAATATTTTGAGTTTTTGAGTAGTTCTGATTACACATTTTTACATGTTTAGTGTGATTTGCTGACTATTAATTATCATATTTATCTGTTGAGAAACTGATAAATCACAGTTATGAGTTAATTGATTTGTTAATTGGTATTTACTGAAGTGTGGGAAGGGTCATAACTTAAAGGGCCTTTTCTAAAAAATATAGATTTCCTTGTGTCAATAATATTTCAATATTTCACAGAACTGTCACTTGAAATACATTTGAAATATTGAAATATTAGTGATTTATATATTTCTGCTTGGATTAACGAGTAGGATTTTACTAAAAAAACAATATATAGACTCATAAAATACCTCTTTAAAAACATTTTAACCAGGTGTCAGATAAGCACACAAAGAGAAAGCTATGATAACGGCGCAAAAAAACCAAACACAACACACACACATTGAGGCATACAGCTTCTTATTTCAACACTGGTATTAGATCGGTACTCAGTATCAGCTGATACCCAAATTGGCATTGAGACTGAAAAAGTCTGATAGCCGCATCCTTTACTCAAATATAGCAAATTCCAAGAAGAGACTAAACTTGTTCCAAAATGACAGAGAATCTGGGGTTTGCTTTCACCCGGCGAGGAGCACCCTACCCGTGGCCATGGGCGTATAAATCTATGAGGTGCCAACTTTGAATGTTGTGTTTACAAATCGCAACCAACAAATCCTACTCATTCAGCCTGTAAGCGAAGTAGTGGCCTGACCATCAGTGCCAACGCAAAATGCCACACTGCTAGTGATTACCTACAATTTATTTTGTTATATCCTGAATAAATGAGCTGTGAGTAAAGGGTTGCATCTTTTCCAAGTCACTTCTTGAGGCGGCATTGATATTTCGTATGCTTTCTCCTCCGGTAGCAGCTGGGTGACAGTGATGTTGCTTTCTGATGACCCTAAATAGCCGTATTGATTTCTGTAGAAGCAGGAATGGACAGACTGCAGTGTTTTTTTTCCCTGCCCACCTCCTTTTGTGTTTTTCCTCTTCCAAGGCTTTGGAATTATCAGGGTCAGATTTATTGTGGTATAAAAAAAAATACTTGTTTACTCACTTTGCCTTCTGCTGAAATAAAAAACACACACATATTAACTGCCCTTGCTATGTTGTCAGTCTGCTGTGTGTGTTAGTGGGGCAGCCTTGGAGTTACTTATCCCAAAGGGTCAAAGGCATAATGGTTATAATCTCCTTGTGGACCACCTTCTCACCCAACAACACTGCTACTTGTAACAAAGAGCTTGGCCCCGGCCCTCAGCTGTCGCTGCCCCTCCTTGGCTTCCACCAGCAGACCTTAGACGACTGGTCCATTGTCGTCCTGCCTATCGACTAGTTAGATGAATTCAAATTTCACATGTCAATTAAATGAGTGTTGCCCTAGTGATTAGCAGATCCCACTAATTGTCGCTCCCTCAATCCCTCCTCCTCTTTCCTCCACTTTTTTTTTTGCCTCCTTCCCCTCCTCCTCTTGCTCTCCTGCCATTTTCCACATGGAGGAGCAGGGAATGGGGCTTTGTGCTGCCGGGCCCCATGCCCCATGTCAAAGATGGCTCCTCAGCCCCTTTCCCCAGCACGCTCCTCCTCTGAGACTCCCAGATCCCCTCTCTCAACTCTGGGGTGTAAGGAAGATGGACATAAAGGGTGTGTGTGTGTGTGTGTGTGTGTGTGTTTGGGGGGCACATATAGATCGCACAAGCGTGAATAAGTATATAGGGTTGAGTGGATATGCATTTCATCCTGTTAGGTGCCACAGCATCAGGATGCAGGACAGGATGCTCGGAAACATCCAGCGCTACAATCCCTTGCGCACCTAACAGGCATGAGCACAGAGACGCGGACGATGTGATGCACACTCCCACACGTGCACCCTGGCAGATAATTACCCAAACAGCCTCTAGAGAGCAGAACGCCCATGTGGGCCCCATAACCACTTTAGACAAGGGCCATGGCACACCCAAGAACCCCCTTCTTTGTCTATCTCCCAAGCTATGTGTTTGTTTTGCTTGACTCGATGAACTTGATTTGTGGATCTTCACAGCATTGTGTTCCCTGTGCATCCCAGCGGCGTTGAAAAATGTCAAATCAAGCCATGAAACAAGTCTAAAAATGCAATATGCAAAAGCTGCCACTTTACATTTATCATGATATTCTTGGACTTCTTTCTCTCAGATGCAACCCTCTTGTGTTTCCAGGTACAAGAAAAGTATACACCTTCACTTTTATTTATTGTAAAAAAAAAACAACTTTAAAATATCATAATAGAATAATTCCAGAAGTATGCATTAATGTGTCATCCAATTGCACAATATTTTTCTTAAAAAGTGCACACTATTTAATAATATTTCCATACTTTCCTGCTTAGTAATATTTAATTCCTTGAGCAAATAAACAAGTTGGTCACAAAGTTGTTTGCCTCCAGCTTGCATTGCTCAAATTCTAAAAGCACAAGATCTTCATGAAATTATTGCATATTAAGTGAGTCACCCTTTTAATTTACTGCAGGTGTTGGATGAATGAATTGAAGTAAAAACTGGTCTATATCCCGCATGAACATCAATACACCCACGCACATATGCCGAGTGTGTCATGTCGGAGCTGTTTGAGAACTCTCCAATATCGGGATTTTAATACCTTTCAAAGCAAGCAAGACGGAAAACTCTCCTCCAGTCTTAAGAAGAGCTCTAATCATCCCTCATCACAATTAAACACAGCGGACAGCAGCTCCAAACACTGGGTGACATCTTAAAACTGTGTGAATGGTCCCTACCCCCAGCAGCCCCCCCCCCATCACCTAATGTTCAACACTAACCAAGCATCACACAGACCTACATTCACAACTACAATGGAAAACACTGCAGAAGGCCAGTCCAGCCCAGACGGTTTCGTTTGCACTTTATCAGACCATACAAAACAGCAACGCCTCATTGAGCCACAATTTGCTGCTAGTTTCCGACAAGAAGCAAAACAAAGAATGGGGCGGCCTGGCCGTCCTTTTTGTGCCAAAGTAGCAGACCAGAGAGAACACACACACATAAACACTCAGCCAGACTAGGGGAAGTACAGAGAGAGAGGGAAACAAGTGAAAGCAGCAGAACAACAAACTCAAGACCAAGTCTGTCACATCCTTCAAAGTACAACACGAGTACGAATCGATGCTCCGCTGAAGTGAAAACAGTGATTTTACGCATCTTTGACACAACCAACAAAATGAGTGCAAAAGGTATGGAATGAAAGACTTTGCTTATAGAAATGCATGTTCATCCCTTTAAATGAATAACTGCTATATAACTTTTATTCCTTACAGCAGCCTTGCTACAGCAGCTACGGGAGAGAACAATGGCTTGTCCTCATGACGGGTCACGGACATGGCAGCGTTTATAAACCGCTTGGGGATAAAATACTTCTGTTGGGGCAATGGTTCTCCTCTTTCCCTCCCTCTGCTTCCCCCCGTCTCAGTCCCTCCTCCTCTTTCGTTGTCTCTCTCGCTCTTCCTCTCTAGTTTTACTACCACGATAATTCCTGAGTGAGTAAGCGGGTGTGTTTTGTGTGCGTGAGCCAGTCGAGGCTAAAGTCCCGTTTGTGCATTTGTGTAGTCATGCGAGAGCCCGTGTGAATGAGTGTGTTGCTCGTGGATGAGTGCTGCGGCAGCGAGTGTGCTGAGGGAGACAGAAGTCTGCAAAGCCAGAGGGGCTTACTTACAGTCCGGCTATCAAACAGGCAAAAATAAATAAAACTACAGTTAGGAGTTTGGCTGTGTCGGCCTCTGCAAACACAACACGGGCAAATTAAAAGAAACCCTGCAACCGCCGCAATTATCTTTGGAATGAGGGTAATGCAAATGGCACAATAACGTCTGAGGGAGAAGGGCTCCACATATCTAAATAAACAAAGGCAAAGGGTTGCTTTACAATGCATTCACAAGACCAGATTCATTAGCATGCAAACTGAGATCAAAAGGCTTTCTCAAGTTCAGCACATCATAGCCTTCTCCTCAAAGAATTCCTTATCAGAGTACAGTCAAGTGCACCCTGCCCTCCCTCTCTTTACCTCCAACCACCACCAGCATTACACTGCAATTTGAAACAGAAGAACAGTCCCTCTGGAGGACAAAATGACATTGCCATGGCAACGCTGAAGAAGTTCAACTATACTGACAAAACAGTACAGATGATGTGCTGATTGTTACTTGTGTGTGTGAGTGTGTGTCGGCCTCCCTTTCCCACCTGACCCCACCCCAACCCCGCTGTAGCCTCTTCTAGCTGGCAGCTGTTGGTCCTGGTAAAGGATGGGCGTGTGTTGTTTTGTCTGCCTGCGTGTGGATAAATAAATGATGAGAGTTGGATCTTTGGGACAGGGCTCGGCCGCTGGTCTGTCCCGCTGCGGCTTTTCTGTCCTGTCAACAAGGCAAAAAAAAAAAGGGTCTGAAATGACTGCTAATTGGAAGTGGCGAGGTGATCTGATGACACTGCAGGGATACTTTGGTTTGTCACAACGTGTAAAGGCCTTCACATTTCAAGGGTGGCTGCCTTCAAGGAGGAGTTAATCAATGCACAGCTTAACGCAGATGACTCAGGACAGAGCACAGTTGCTGGTCCCGGGGTAACCAAGGTTCAAATCAGCAAGACATTTTCAGGAAGACAATTACTTCAACTTACCGACTTTGAAGCTATTACAACACACAAAGTGTACCTTCAGCGATACATCACACAAGAAACTGTACCAACATTTTATGTCAACACTGTCATCTAAAGGGGACAAGGCAGCAGACAAGCTCATGATTTGGGTATTTTACCTCAGCCATAACTGGATCGCAGACAGCAGCACATCCTGCAGACAGTCATGATAGAGAGCCTGTAAAAGGGAAGATAAAAATGCATAAGCTCGGAACATCAATCATGGTCCGAAAAAAGTGTTTCCATACAGAATTGATTTCCACGGTATCTTCACTCCCTACAGCACATATGATACTGGTCTCCAACGACTTTCTTCACACACAGGAAGACATTTGATATGGGAGACAGGAAGATGGAGCAGAAAAAATATATACGAGTATACCTAGGTTCATGCCTGCGCCCATGTCATATGTTCCAACTAATTCCTTTCTAAAGTAAAGAGCATCAGACATAACATCTGTTTCGAAACCTCTCTCTCTTTTTTCTTTTTCACGTTCTCTCTCTCACTCACTCACACACATGCACATTAACCGACCACCATTTACGGTGCGCTACACTGACTTGTAAAGTTGTGATTTACACTTGTGTACTAAAAACAGCTTGAGACAAACAAACACATTAAAATCACAAATGCTGAGGTCTTCAAAGTGTGCCAGAAGTTGGGCTAATTTATTGAGGCACCCTTTATGTAATAGGGAGGAAAAAAGTAATTGTTGAAAGTTTGTGCACCAAACAACTGGGTTTTTTTTTTGTTTGTTTTTTTTGTTCTTTACATAATATACTTAAACTACAAGGAGAAATCTGAGAGTTAACAAAGTTTTTCTGGAACCCTCTGTCACACATGAACCCTGGGTCTCATGCATGTGCTCCCAGACCACCTTCGGTGCATCCCTAGGTGAAATTAAGACCTTTAGAAACCAATTTACATTGTAAACACACCATGCAAATCTTGTTTACCATGATGGGGGTCTGCAGACATGGTGGTTGGTTGCAGGTCTGAGGACGGAGATCTAGGGATTCTCCCTGGACCACCACACAGACATGAACACACACAGGACTCACCCTGCACCCACTAACTGCATGCCCCCCCGGAGAGAGCGCCCACCTCCTGACCTCTTCCGACAGGGGGGGTCAAAGGGAATTTAACACAAGGGTCCCACATTCCTCCAAGGTGATAATTGATGTAGCTGCTGGCAGGGGGTCACCAGGCGCAGGGTAAACAAGCAATGACTTTCTATACCCCCTCCCCATCCCATTCCCACCCCGCTAAACAGTATGCATGGCTGTGACCTGTGTAAATTATGCCATCAAGCCTGGCGTGACAGCGTGTCACCCATTACAGTGAACTGGGTCTGCTTGGTGTCTGAGAACCCAGGTGTTTCAGTGGACTATAACTAAACCATCAGCCAGACAAGCCACTTCACACATACTGTCAACGACACGCTAGAGGCTAAAGAAGAGCTGCATTTAATAGACTGTTGGCTAAGTGGAAGATCCACTAAGAACAACAGCTCAGTAACAGACTAAAAAAAAAAGCGTTGCAGCCTAATCAACACTAAACACCTCTCCATCTTCTCTACAGCAATGCAAACCTGGGAGCAGGTAAAGAGATAGTGATGGATGGAAGCAGGGTACTAGTGAGGTCTTCCTCCTGCTCTCTGTTGCATGGGGCCTCGCCCTCATTTCCACGGTGTCACTGTTTAATAAGAAGAGGCTGACTTCTGTATTTATAGGTGCTACTCTGAACCTGCTGTTCAATTCAAACTAAAAAAAATCATGCTGCTTTAGCACAAAACAAAACAAAGAAAATTATTCAGGCTGGTAATATTTTGTTTTTCTTATTGTCCACTAATCTCATCAAAGTCAAAGTCATCACGGCTGTGTTGCCAAAACCCTGATATATCTTATTCCTCTGTGCCATGGTCCTCCATTGTGGCCCTGAAACTATTAAAAACACATCAAGGGGCCACACCATTGCACTGGGTTACATGCTCAATGATTATGATGAACATGGGCTCTGTTTATTTTGAGTCCCACATACACCATCCTGCTGCTGTAAATACACCAAATGTGTATTAATCCATGGCTGAAAATAGTCCCCAACAAAGGCACAGTTTCATCCACATTATTTCAGGAAATTTCTTAGCCTTTTTAAAAATTATGAAACTACATATTTGTGATTCCTGTTCAAAGATTTCCATCTACATTCAAAAAGAATGCGCTTGAGACTAAGAGCCAGAAAGCTGGAACGACACATTGTTGTAGGTTTTGGTCTTTTCATGGCGTTTGTTGACAAAAACAAAAATATACTTTTTATTATAGGATAACATGAGCCAAAAAACATCAATGAAAATCATTATTTAACATAAAAGCAGAATATGTTTCATGCAAAATGATTAAAAGGAGATGATATATGCGCCAGTGTCCTTTGCGTTGCTAGTGGTGGTTAGCTTTGATAAGGGGAGGGCCTGGCTGTGCGGTTATTTCCTGGTCTCTGCCCACATGTGGTTCCCCCCCAGCCACACAGTAAGGCTTGGGGAGGTTATAAAAGCCGAGGGGGTGATTAAGAAGCAGGAATAATGGCCTCCACAAAACTAGGAATGTGTTTAACTGCTACAGCGGCTCCGGAATCGTTTTAAATCGGACTGCCGCCTTTAATATTAGGGAATTATTCTCCTGCTCTTTAAGCATTGAACGTTACGGGGGCTTTAACATGCATTTTTAAAAGGAATTGGCCTGGGAAAACATGAGAAGCATAGGCAGGATGTTCTGTAGGGTTATGATTTATGTCTGAGGGTGACCCCGGAGGATTCAGTTTAGGTACATCTACAGCTAGGCCGACCTACCCACCAGTCCTGCATTGTTGGAGTTTGGCGGATCCTTCTTAATCCAGGATTAGAAAAGTCAAATATACAAACACCTTCACCTTTCCTCTCTTTCTCACATACAGAGACAGCAAGAGAGATAGAAAGAGTTACCGTTGGCTGCTACCTGCCTGCTAAGCATGCCCAAACCCCAAACCCCATCACTTTCCTCATTACTGGAGCTTCATGGCTTTTTAGGGCTCTGTGCTTTATCTGGGATTTCACATTTCCCAGCCTGCCACTTGACATGGCTCACCCAGCTGCCAGCAATCAAGTAGCAGAGGACAAGCTGAGTCTTCAGGCTGCACCTTGATTTGAGAATTGCACATCACAGCCACTGGCCCCGCTAAGCTTCGGTAATTACAGGCCACACATCCCATCATGCCCCCAACCCTATTTCTACCCCACATCATACACTGACCAGGCATAATGGGTGGAGGGGAAGGGGGAAGGGGGAGGGGGGAGGCACACAGAGAGATAGAGATGGTCACGGGTCAGGGGGATTCTAAGGATGTGGATCTGTGCCTCAAAAGGCATAAAGTGTGACAGTGTTAGTAAAAGGGTTGGAGAATGTGCCCCATTAAGCATCCTTCCTGTCAATAGATTGTCTGCGTGTATGAAACATCCTTGTATGTGTTTTTATGCATTTCTTCGTGCATGTACGTGTGCGCTTGCATCTACAGTACACACATTGTATTTGTGTGTGCCTAATTGAGAGGTAAGCAAAAAAAGTTGCCTTTAAAGTTGCCAATAAATATCCTGCCAGTAATGTTAAACACCTGCCCGTAAAGCCCAGAGGAATGCTAAATGAAACCAAGTTGCAGAGCCTGTCTCCTGTCTGGGGTCTCAAGGCAAGACAGCAGGATTTGTAAGAGCTGTATCCCGGATTATTGAGTTCAAGCAGAACAGCCAGGAAGCAAGAAAAAAAAAAAAAAAGACGCGGCCGACAACACTGCTTTTCCTCCCTCTAACGGCCAGTGCAGCAACTCTTTGTGCCCTCTTTACACTAAAGAATAGTCGTCAATGTGATTGCACAGCAGAATAAATGCTACAACTTTTGGCATCAAAAACTTGTCAAAACACATCACGGCAAACTTTCTTTTTTTTAACCAGCCCTCTCACAGCTGAGTGATCAAAGCTCCTCATGGAGTGTTGTATAATACTAGTGGACATATGGGTGTTTAAAAAAATAAAAAAGTGTTCCCAGTGTTCTTTGTGCAAGTGTGAGCTAGATAAAGTAAGACAGATGATTACCGCAACTCAAAACATGCCCCCCTTCTTGCCCCAGTGTCACACACCCATAAAACACTCCATACACACACACACACACACACACACACACACACACACACACACACACACACACACACACGCATTAAAGGCACACATGCCTGTACACACACAAAGATAACCATGCACACATGCACTAATGCACATACATTCACAGAGATATAGTGTCAGGGCAGGAAGAGGCTCTCGCTGGGCTTTGGAGCCTCCAGGGGTGAAGGAGAGCATCTGACCCCAGAAGCCAGAGACGCTGCCGTTTGGCCTCATCTCTGGTTTCGATTCCCTAAACTCCTGACGCCTTCCTCCCGCTGCACCTGTCGAGCGCCAATAGACCCCCTGCCCAGACCCTTTCACCACAGAGAATATATGGCCCTGCTCCCTGGTCCAGTCTGGCTAATTGCTAGTGGCCTCAAACTGGCCCCCGAACGCCACGACGGAACGGTGCGTTTAGCTGCTGTTGCCACCCTGAGGCCCAGCTCAGCAGTCCTCCCTCTCTCTCTGGTGCCCCTTCCGTTCCTCGACAAGTGCCAGATAAGGCTGACCGAGCACAAGCATTTACTTCCAGAGTCACAGGCTGCCCCATTCAACTCAGAGATTAAGCACCGCTGTCTACACGCAACCATGAATAATGAAGCTATCACTCCAGACAGGCAGGCAACAGCAGCGTGAGTTATATACACCGGTTATCCCATAGGCCGCTGCACACACGTGCCAAACCTATGCAGTAGCAGCACAACTGTATAACTCATGCATTATTTCGCATTGCAGAAGACTCGCTTAGAGCCAATTATAGACCTTCAATAGCCTCAAGTCTGAGTACAAGATCTTTAACGTAGCTTTACTGTCATCTTACAATAGGGCAATTCATTGACGTGAAAAGCCGAGGGGCCCAGGTGCAAAGAAGATTTACGTGGCCCCACTACACGCTCATTTTGTACAAGTGCCTTCAGAAACTACCTCAAATACCAGTGTCTTCAGAGCATGCACAAACAGAAGATTTATTTGTGACTATCCTAACAAACAGCTATCAGCACTGAAATGAAGCATGGTTTTATTGAAAGACATCAACACAATATATCTCTGGAAGCACGACTTGTAGGAGCTACTCATGTTTATTGCTGGCATATTATATTTTTTATTAGATATACCTTGCAGTATCTTTTCACACTTGGTGGTGGTCATTAGATACACAGGGTTGTATATGTATGGGGCATAGGTGACAGGAAGTGGAGGGGTCAGGTAGAGGGAGCAAACACAGCTCTTACCAAACAGACCAGAGGAACAGAGCAACACGCAACTCCAGAATTGGAAAACCTGGTGTGTTCATTCATCCGTTTGTTCAAACGACTCCAATAACCCCAAAATTGCAAATAACGACGGGAGAATCTATTTTATTGGGTTTGTGTAAGATCATCCCTACCTACCTTTGTATAAGGTGACTAGTAGTTCTCTTGAATACCTATGTTGAATACACTTCCTGTAAGTCGCTTTGGATAAAAGCGTCTGCTAAATGACTGTAATGTAATGTAATGTAATGTATAATGCAAACTGGAAAAAAAGTTGAAAATTGCAATTACAGTGTTAAAATTTCAGTTCATCTGTTACATTTAAGCTTGCTTATATGAAAATGTGGCCTGTAGGGAAAAATGCAACATCTGCCAGTAGTAGCTGTATTTATTGGACAGGTGTAGTTAAATGCATGTCTCTATATTATCATAAATAATTATTAACTGTAAAAATCAAACTATGACCTCTTCACCCCATGTAAGGCTAAGTCCTGGCAGTCAGGACAGCAGGTGTTGAAGTGATGGAAATAGTCTTTTTCATCATCTTCAAAAATAATGTCAATCTGTTTGTTTGACGGGCAGCTATTTTTGTGATAAGAAATCTAAACTGGTTTTATTGAATCAAGATTAAATGTAGTAGAAAATACATTTTGGGTTGTGCAGTGTTCAGGTTAAGTATACATTTATCAACTAAAAAAACTATTATTTTGTGAGCAATTAGATTATCAGTGTAGATATTATACTTATTTAAATGCCATTATAAATAACTTGTTATTGGGTTTTTTTTTTTTTGTTTCTTTTACCTTCTAGTAACAATTGTACCATGGTACGAAATCATATCAAAGTTTTACGCAATTCTCTGAACATCCCATGTGTAATTGTAAAATAAAACCCTCCCTCGTGCTGCCTCCTCTCAGCACCTGACGTGAGGTTGGATAATAGCAGACACCACGTGACTGCAGCACTTTCTGTCTGGACACACGGCAGGGTCTGTCAGAGCCTCCCTGGTGAGGACGACACACGCACTGGAGGGATAAAAATAGACGCCATTCATGTTTTCAGAGGACGCTCACAAAGCAACACGACAGAACTTGGCAAACTTGATCACAACCGCTGGAGTTTGACCAGTGGAAGGACTACAGATCACTTTACACAATCTGTTAATTGTCTCCAAAAATGCGCGCAAGAGCAGCAGCAGAGCAGCCCCCCCCTCCTCCTCCTCCTCCTCCCTCCTGCACTTGACCATTCCAGTCCAAACAGTGTTGTTTTCTGTTGCATCGCACCACACACCACACACCTCCACCTCCACCTCCACCCCCCGTCTCTAAAGAGCGACACCGACACAATCCGTTTCTTTCACACAACAAGTCATGCTGCTATGAGCTGCGTCACCGGCTCCAGAGAGGGGCAAAGAGTATGATCACCATAATCTGAACTTGCATGGATGAAAGTGACGGAATTTAAAGCACTCAGTCAGCAGGGCGACTCACTCAGCCTCCAGTGCGTCTGTCTGTCTGTCTGTCTGTCCTGCATCCTTCAGATGAGCATCACTTTGTTGGAGCCGGTGCGAGGCATCCTCCTTTCTTTTTTTTTTTTTTTTTTTTTTTTCCTGGACATCCAGCCCCGTCCTGCGACATATTTTTGGAGTATGAACCCGTTGATGTCACTTCCTGCTTGGGTAATAGCCTGTACACACCAAGCACAGGGATGTGGAGGGGTGCTCGGGGGGAGTTTTTCGAGGTCACGCAGCAGGCAAGTTCACGAGGTCAGGCAGAAGCGACATCTCCAGACCCGGACAAGAAGTGCGTTTAGTCTTTAAAATAGACAGGCACTGGCTCGTTCCAACTGTGCACTATACTTTTATATAACCGGTCACATCCACATCATCCTACCCCCCCTGTGATGCGCCGGAGAGTTTCAATTCCTGGTACGCTGTGCGCATTTACGGCTGCGGTTATGCAATGATGAAGGCGGCATCATCATCACTTTGGCTGTTTAGACTGTGTAACACAACCGGCGGGAATACGATGAAGCAAATAATGCTCTCTAAAAGGAAGTCCATCACAAAGTCATGGGACACCTGTTGAAGTCAAAATGTAATATGTTTTTTTTTTTTTTTTAAAAAAGACTCAGATCCAGGTTTCCTGTTTTTTTTTCTTCAGTTTGGACACAAGTTTACAGCCTATTTGGACTTTTTAACTGCTGAGTTTAAGCTTTAAGTCACTCATTGCTTTAAAAAGTCTGCATGTCCTTTGACACACATTCAAACAGCCTGGAAGAGTCATAATGAGGACCCACGTATTTCTACTCTTGATGCCTGAGGAAGACTGATTGCTCTTGTCTGATGAGACTGATCTGCAGGACGGGTGATGGAAGAACGTCCTGCTAAGAGCGCTATCCTCTTTCCTCGCCCAGGACGAGGATGCTCTCTCCGCTTTAACTTTGAACCCAGGCCCAGCAGCCCATCTCTGATCTACAGAGGGTCTCCTCTTACCCCCGTCCCCTTCTCAGGGCCCCCGTGATAGATGACCATCAGCATGCCAATACTGCACAATATTTCAATTTCCTGCCCAGGAAAGTGGAATTTAAGGGGTTGAGTGAAGTTCAGCGGCACAGTGTGGTGCCTTCAGCTCACAACCAGCCCCCCAGCCTCGCACCACGGACCCAAGATCCAAACATTCAGCCGAGAACATTCCAGAAACCAGGTCCTCTCCGTGTCAACAAAACAACCCCTGCTGCCATCATCCTGACTGACAGACAGCGGAGCAGAGGACACCGACGGGAGACCCAACAGTCTCTCTGAGTGCAACATTCAAAAGAGAATTTTTATTTAAAAGAGAATAACCATTCTGCAGGGGTAGACCTGTTTGCCTGGGATTGGCCAGTTGTGCTAATCACTGCTGATATATTTTGAATATATTTAACAATAATTTGAAAGAAAAATGTGCCCACACTGTATTACAGACACGTGGATAATGAAGCTGTGTTTGCCTTTGTTATATGGATTAGTTATATTTATATGCCACGGTGATTCGAACAAACAGGATTATGCACATTTTATCAATGTGAGTAAGGCGGGCAAATATCCAGTATGTGTATATGTGTAGGACTGTAAACAAGTATACATGTATGTGTGTAGTGTAGTGTTTTTTGATAGGAAGAGTCTCTCATGTGGCTCTGTTGTAAAGGTCTACTATTGGTTGGATTAGTCGGGGGGCCACGGTAAGCATGAGGAGAGGCTGCGAGGCAGGCAGTGCGACCTAGTGGTAGAAGAGGGGTCTGTGGTGCAGAGGGGAGGCACACTGATACACTCACTTCATATTTCGCTCATAAACACACACCAACACGCAAACACAGACTCACAATCAAACACAGACGCTTTGTTAGTTTGCTGTATAGTAATTTATCTCCTTGAAACACATGCTCTTAACCTCGAACCCATGTATTTGATCTAATGTCCTCAATACTCAGGATAGTGTTCCAGGTTTAAAAATAACTGATAATTCCCTACAACCCACCCACGTGCACGACTTAACGCTCTGTAAACATGTTTGTACGCATTTGTTATGTCGGCCCACCCTCCTAGCACCTCCACCTTACACACACCCCAGCTTTTACTGCTGTCCTCCCACAGCCAAGCCCTGCTCTTGAACCAAATGGCACTGATGGCAACTTCAAAGTCAGGAGCTCTGTGACTACCCAACCTTCAAAAAGGAACATCCCTCTGCATCCCTATGGAATATTAGGACAACCAGACCAGCTGACTAAGCGGTGGTGTCCACCTTTTTCCAATCCACCAGCTGACACTTAGACAGGCTTTTGTTGGAGATGTTCTTCCTCGGATCACACTTTGCCCCCCCTCAACTCCGCCCCCCAAAAATGCCAGATTACCCCACCCTTCCAGATGTGTTTTTGCAGAGATTGAGGGGGCAGAGGGAGGGGCTATTAATAAAGAGGGGGCAGGTTAGTTCGGTGGGTGGAGCTGGTCACCAATTTGGGGAAAAAGAGGAGTACAGCATGGACAAGTAAAGTCCCAAAAGCAGGGTTTAGCAGGGGCCCGGCTCTACCAGAGTCACGGACCGTTTTTTTCTTAAAGGGGATTAATAATGAATTAAGGCACTCCCACCCCCTTCTAAAAAGATATTCATGCATGCTAATGCATCCATTATTTATAGTGTTCATAGAGACTGGCTGGTGGTGGCCACATGCAAGTGGGAGGGATGTAAGGATGGAGTGAGGAGGTGGGGGTCTCTTCCCCCCGAATGAAGCTTCGAGGCTCTGGAAGCAACATCCGCCCATTGTGGCTGGGCTGGAGCTGGGTGGGGATGGGATGGGGACTGGATATGGACAAGTAGGAGGAGGTGGGAGATGAGGGGGCCTCGCTGCCAGACAGGCAGCTCGTGCATAGGGAGAGGGCCGCCAAGTGTAATGGGGGGAGGGGTGGATTAAACAAATAAATACATGATAAGAAATAATCATGCCAGGGAGGGAGGGCGCGCTGGAGACAAAGAGGCTAAGAGGGACGGGGCGGGGAGGTTATTTAAGTCAGACAGGATTTACTGTCTGGACCGACCCATTCTTGACCAAAAATGAGGTATTAGATATGCTAACTTTTTAGGTTGTTGTTTTGATTTGACAGTTTGGTTTGTTAGTTTGTTCAGACGATACTCTCACAGAAAAGCTAACTAAAGCTTTGTTACTTTGTCAGGATATCTGGAAATTAAATAAACTATCTCATTTAGCGCTATTTGGGATTTCAATGCCAGGTCTAGCACATACAGCAATACAGTAAGGTAGCAGTATGTGATAATTTAATAAGCATAACAGAAGCTGATGCGGTGAAAGCAAAAGTTGAAATGTGGAAAATTTGAAATAGAGGAAAAGTGTGAAGGTGAGAGATGGAAGAAGAGTGAGAGGAGGCTGCGCTCTTTTCATGTGCGCAGCATGCCAGGTATGTGGTGATGCGGTGAAGAAAGGAGCAGGGCGAGTAGAGTGATAAGATAAAGCGAAAGCACGAGCCAGATGAGCTTTCTGCCCGACTGATCCCCATATTAGCATAGATACAGTCATCAGCATAGCAGGGGACCGGTGTTGTGGAGGTGACACCAGGGCCACGACACCCCAACTCATCTCCATAGATATGACTGGGGCCATGGAGGTAAATCATCCATCAGGCTTATCTACGATACGTCTGTAGTACATGACATTCTGCCAACAAGCTGCCACCTTAAGTTTCAGTAATCCTTGTAAGAGATTCATTCCTAATACTGCTTTGGCTGTCTCCAAAAGGCAGAAATGAAACACAACTTTAAAAAAGGTTGAGGCTACTAAGAGTTCAGTGTTTTTTTTTGTCCTTGCTTCTTAGGTGCATGAATACTCATCTGCCTGAGATGATCTGGGGTAAGAGGTTATCAGTGTGGCTTTGTAAAACCTGTTTCAATAGGATTGCCCTCCAATTTCAAAGTGTTGGTCTGGCATTATACCTGTGACATGCTGGTGAGGAAAATCCCCTGGTATGATGGAGCTACGAATGGTTGTACCATAAATGCACCAAATATTGTTACATGAACTGTATGATTCAGGAACAATGCAGGGAACAGCCAGACGTCCATTAATGGCAGACATGCAACATGTTTCTCAACAAGTAGCACCGGAGGCAAGACCTCCCAGAAGTGACAATCTGCATTGTGCAAACATTGAAACCTTTGTTCCCCCAACAAACACAAGGTGAGGCACTTAACTGTTTTTTTAATACCGAAACCTCAACCACACACAGGAAAATCCATAAACATTGGAATGATGTCAAAACAACATTGTGAGGTTTGACGGTTTTAATTTTCCACTGCTCAAAGTAAAAAATGGCTCCTACAACATTTCCTGCACCCCCGGTGATTTTTATGACAAATACAACAGCAGCTTAATTATACATGCGACCACCGCCATAAAAGCAAAACCATTAACTACCATCTTGTTAACACAGAGGACCTGCCTTGAAAGTGCTAGAGTCGCATTTTAAAATCTTTTCACTCAGCGCCTGTCTGTTGTGGCAGATTGGCACCATTTAGAGGAAATATAAAAATGAACGTGGCAGTGCATTCTAAACATACACCATGGGCATCTGTTTAGAATGAACAGGAAAGTGACCACTGAAGGGTAATTTTTGATGACCTGTTCTTGATGTACTGGCAGTAACGTGATGAAAGAAATACAAGTTAGTCGCATACCATCTAGACACCGACTTATTCAAAGAGAAAATATTAGTACATAGATACTTTCCATGACTTTGAGTTCATTCTACAGCTGCATGGATGCAGGAATAAAGGTGGCTGCTGGTGTCCCTGACCCACCACAGTGTGTCCAAGAAGAAGGCTTTGGAGTTTCCAAATAATAGTGAACTTCCAACCTTTTCCTTTGATTAAGTTTCAAAGGCTTCCTGGTTTTACGTTACTGGCCAAACACGCCCCAGCTGTACACAAAGTGGCCACTCTCAATGAGACCCTATGGAGGCAAAGGGAGATCAGACACCCCGTGACGTAACCAAACATCCCAGTTAAAAGCAAAGTGAACAGAGGAGATTCCATTGATGTTATTGCTTGCTTAAACAGGTCAGTGTTCACTCATGGCAAGTGTGATATTACAGAAAGTAACATCACACTTGTGAGCGATTTTTTTCCAGCCTCTACAAAGAGAATCCAAAGTTTGCCACTGTCATGGAATAGAGCGGTCATCTGAATATTTCATACTCAGTCCTTTAATCTACCTTATCCTTAAAACGTCCATATGGGCTTCATAGAATGTGTCAATCTCTTGAGTGTTAGAATTTAAAACCCACAAAACACCGCCCTAAAGGCAATCCCATCAAGCAGCATTCACTAAGAGATGTATGGCCCTATGTTAAGCAAATGGGCAGAGAAATGGTGACCCACTGAATCCATTATTTCTCCTCCTACGTCCATTGTCTTAAAGCCTGCCTTATGTGCCCGGAGTGCCTTTAAAGACATGTTAAGAGAAAAGAGCTCTCTGCCTTGGAATGAGCTAACTTAATTATCATAGCAACTGGCAGTGCTCTTTAACATGTCAATGGTACTTGGCCTGCATGCATAATTTTGCTGTGTTATTGTGGTGGCCTCTGCGTTTTTCACTGACAAAAAAACCTAAACCACAGGCACGGGGGCCTATTGTCATGGGCGCATCCATCTGGATCAAGGCCATTAGAGGATATTTGCACTTCCTCTGTGGCTCCTGGCTCTTTTTGACATGCGGCAGAAGGAGCAGGCATCACCCACCAGTGCAGGGCCAATTGAGGTGCAGATTGACCAGAGGGACAGTGAAGAAGGGCAGCCAGCAGGGCAGCGCTGCTGTCAACTCCGATGATGGACACCCACGTGGGGGCTGCTAGTTGGCCTGAGGTTTCTGAGGTCCTATAGCAGTTGATGGGACATGACGAGGCGGGCGCCCTGGTTTCATTCTTTTGTCCCTGGGGACGTTGTAGGGTGTATCGGAGTGTCAGAGGCTCTTGGCTACAGCACACTTCTGGTGTCAACTGCCTACGATATACAACTGCCCCTTGCCTGCCCACACATACACGATAGGAAAGAAGATATTGAAGCGGCTGTTACTTACAGGTATACAGCGCCTAAGAAAGGATTTTCTCTTTTTTGTTCAACCTCAAAACATGAATAAAACATGAATGTATGGAACCTACTATATGTTGTGAACAGAGCGCAAACATTCTGAACAGAAATGCATAAATGATGCCCTTTGAAGCAGTGGAAACATGCTGATAAGGCACACAGGTAGGCCTGATGTGGTTAACGCCACATCATTCACAGGGACCCTGACTGTTCCTTCATATGTGTACGTATATGTATGTATGTGTGTGTGTGTGTGTGTGTGTGTGTGTGTGTGTGTGTGTGTGTGTGTGTGTGTGTGTGTGTGTGTGTGTGTGTGTGTGTGTGTGTGTGTGTGTGTGTGTGCCGTTTAGCAAAGGTGAGTGAGACGATTCATAGTAAAAGCATAGATCTCTATACACATATGGGAAAAGAGCTCTCAGACACAAATCAAACAGAACCAATTCAGATCCAACACATAAACACCTTAGCTGTCAATCCATAACTCCCCACATGTAACTTATATGCTTGTCGCGGCACAGCAGCCCCTCTGAGCTGTGTTGGAATGCTGACAGCACAGAGATATGAATCTTGATCTGATTAAGAGTCAGAGTTGAGGGTCTAAACGCTGGAGCCAATATCAATTTGAGCGGGTGGGCAGGGAGACTGTTGTGGAGGAGGTGAGGTGGAGGGGAAGGGGCAGAGTGTGATGTCAAAGGGGGGGGTTACCTGTGGCCCTGGCTCCAACTGGGAGTAATTTGGAACAGACTGCTCCCAACGTGTTCATTAGGTTGTGATTGGGCTGAGCGCAGGTGGGGAGGGCCTGCCCTCCCTGACGCTGAATAGTCCTGATTGTGCCCAGCATAAAACGCCATCTGTTTCAATGAGGGAATGAGGGAAGGAGAGAGAGAGAGAGGGAGACGGGCATGAGGAAGGAGGAGGGAGTTACCGGTGAAAAGTCATGTTTTATGATGTCTGGACAATTTGTGTACTAACAAGGAAGAGAAAGAAGAAAAAGTAATATATGGCGACATTTGCAACTCTCTTGCTTGTCCTAAATTTACAACGAGTACAATAAAAAATGCTGTTCCTTTCAAAGCAAAAAAAGTCCATTAAGTTAATTAATAACTGGTTGTGAAACCGCAAATGGTGACTTATTCTAGACAAGAGGTAAAATGGCGTACGTTTGCAGCTTAAATGGCAGGTTTCAGTCTAGCTGTGGCCTGCCACTGTGAGCAGACGGCTGAAGAGACAAGGGGATTTGAGATGGGGCAGCAGAGTTTATTTATGGGCCTTCTGCTCCAAAGCCGGGATGTTTTTGGTTAATCCTGTACTCATACCAAAAGCAGACGTACAAATGTTAATCTAGATGTTTACACCCGCATTTACACTGACTATTTCGCTGCAGACACAACATTGCCCAAAATCCACATTCATAAGTCTCATGTGGGTAAAAACACAGACGACAAAAAATATCTTTTAACTCAGTCAGCCTCTTTTTTTCCCCTCTATGTAACTGCGAGGTCCTGGGAAGAAAAAGAAGAGAGCAGAAGAGAAGAAGGCCACTGTTTGCTGCTCGACTTTTGAAGCGTCTTTATCGGGCTTGGCAGCGTGGTCCTGCGTGTCCAAGCCTCGTCGTGCTTTTCATCCTTTGTGCTGTCCAAGGTGTGTCCAATGCACTGGGGCTTTGTGTGGGGAGGGAGACGACACATCACATTCTGTCTTCTGTCCCGAGCTGGGGGATGGGGGGATTCGGGGGTGGTGGGGGGGGGACAACAGAGGAGGGACAAAAAGCAAACTTATAGAGGGCCACGGCTCTTCAAAGCTGCGATGCACAAAGGCTTATAAAGCGTTACTTCATGTAGAGTTGTGCCAGATGTAATTGCGGGGTTCCTGGAGATAGAGAATCACATGCAATGCTTAGCCCCGCCCCTGACACCATGAAAGGACTGTGAAGCTTCAACTGCAAAAGGGGTGGGGGTGGGGGGCAGAAAAGTTTGCTTCACTTTGATGCAACGTAAACAAGTGAGTAAATAAGTTATCTTAAAGGTCCGGGTACAAATCCAAACCCTTGCTGCCTCGGAAAGGAAAATTTCATGCACGGAGCTTGATTGATGCAGGAAGACTGCCTGTCCCCATTAGAGAATCAGGGAGGGGGGAATCTGAACCCAGCGACAAGTGATTCCCCCTCCCCTTTTTCTTGCTCCGCCATCAGCTTCATGGTATATAGGCAGTCTCAAGTGTGAACACAGCTTTCCACAGAAAATTATGTTGATTCATTGTTAATAAGCCCAGAGGTGGGAAGAGTGAGCACGGTGCATGGCAAGTATAGGTAGGATGTGGTTTTCCTGATCAACCTGACTAGTCCTCATCTGTTTCCTGTGGCCTCCTGCTGAGACGGTACGAGTGAGGAGCGTGCATTGTTTAATCTGTTCCAGGGCACAAACGCTGCCACTGTCAGGTACATTTGCACAGCCTCCTCCCTGTTCAGTGTGTGTGTGTGTGTGCGCAGGTGGGTATGTGCATGTGTGTGTTTGTCTCACTGACAGTGAATGGTGATGGGTGTGGAGGAAAGGGTGGTGCCATCACTTTAGGCCCGCAGATGGGGCTCCCAGAGGAGGGACACGCCCCGGTGTTTACCGAGACAGAGACGAAGGCAAACATGGCGGCAGATCCAATCTTTGCATCTTAAAGGTTCAGCAGATACTTCTATAGCCAGAGAACAGTAAGTTATTGTTGTCTCTTCATGTGTCGTGTCCAAAGGCCTCCTGCTAGGGCTGTGAAAACCACGGCGTCTGTAATCCACAAGGTCAAGGCTTAGATGTCTTGCACAAAGATTTTCTTTAGCAGGCTTCATTTTGAATGTAACAGAGTACACAAAATCATGTAGAGCTTCATCAAGGTGCCCGAGCACAATAATAGCATATAAATGCACTTCCTCTTTGGAGGATGAGTTTACTCAGGGACCTGTGTTTGTTTTACAGACTTCTTTCTCTCTACTAAGGATCAGAACTCAAGTTTACTCTATGTCTTCATTGCAGTAAAAGGCCCGTGTTTGCTCTATGCTAGCAGAATTACAATGGCTGTTCGTGGCAGAGTGAAACCTTGCCCGTGATTAGAGTGGAAATGAAGGATCTTGTGTATATCCAAGTGATATTAAATGGCACCTGGCAGAGCAGGGGCACCAAAGCCTTAGCCGGTACGCCTTTGCATATCAATAAGTAGG
The DNA here is from genome assembly GCF_027596085.1 of Anoplopoma fimbria. NCBI lineage: Eukaryota > Metazoa > Chordata > Actinopteri > Perciformes > Anoplopomatidae > Anoplopoma > Anoplopoma fimbria. The sequence continues at coordinate 16,709,268 of NC_072452.1, forward strand.
CGCTCCCATGAAATGGAATAATTGAACCACGCGTGTATTTGACTACAATAATTATTTGGAATGTAGGAGACACAACTTGCATGCAAAACAGCTAAGATAACATATATAAAATAATCATCAAAAAAGAAAAAATTAATTGCAAATACAACTGGAAGAGAGAATTCAAACACATTCCCTACCCTTTTTTTGTATGGCAGGGCAGTCAATAACAATAAATGTTACATGCAAATACAAAGAAACATGTTTAAAAAACGTGCACAACGCAACGATGAAGCCGGGGCTAAAGTGTGTAGGACTCATTCGGTGATTCACCACTGCAACGTGTGTCCAGATGAAACTTTCGGATCAGCTCTAAGCTGGCCAGTATTTCTCCACATGTACGCACCACTCTCAGGTCAGAGAACAAAGCACAAGGGCCAGCGAGCAGGTGTCAGGGGTCACGGTATCCCAAGGGGACCTTGAGTCTCATCCCGAAACCTTTAACATTTTTCAAAGCCCTCCTGCAGCCCGGGCCCTCATCAGCGAGTGCCCCCGATGGCCCCGTGAACATATGCACTACCGCAAACTACTCTCTGGTGGTTGAAGGGGGAACCTGAGTGCATCACCTGGAGCCCCCCCGTACGTGAGGAACAGGCTCGGTCTGTCCAAAACCTGCCTGAGACCCGGTAGGGGGGGGGCAGTAATGATGCTGAGGGGCCAGAAACACATACAGGGGGCAGATTTCATTTTCTTTATATTTCACAAAGGCTTTTTCGCACATCTTGTAGGACTCAAACCCCAGCTAGAGAGGGTTTCACCCCATGAGAGATAATTACTCATAACCCACATGGCCCTGTTATTTTGGGTTCACATACACGTTCACTCAAACCTTAGTTTTACTCAAGTAGAGCCACAATAAAACATTTCAGTTTGCTTGGAGTAAGAGAGTGATTTTCCCTTAGATTTCCAACTTTTGACCAGTGACATAAAAATAAGTCAAACTTGAACAACTACGGCCGTTGAAAACAAGGAGAACCATTAAAAAAAGGTAGGCATGGTACTCGTACTTATCCTGCATCGATTTGATATGTCTGTGAAAGTGTGGGTTAGTCCTTGATAAAGTGGTAAAAACTGTTGATGAAGCAAATCTAAACCACCCATCCCCTTGTCTGTCCAATCAACCATCAATTAAGTCTCTTCTCTTTACCACTGAAGACCATTACAACACTGGCCTAGCCCTGCCTTACATAGGGGAAGAGACACCAAGGCCCCACTGTGTCACATGCAAGAAGCTGAGAAAAATTAAGGTGCCCTATCTCTCAGCAGATTATACTTTATCCGAGATGAAGGGTTGAAAAAGAGCGAGCGTAGTTCAGTCAAACTAGCTAAACGGGTGAGAATTAAGATGTTGTAGCGTGGGATGAGGCAGTTATGCATACATAACATGTTGAGGCTGGGACCCCCTACTGGGGAGAGGCACGACAAAGCCTCTCAAACAGCAATACCTCTGGGACAGCTAATGATTAATTAGCTTGTGTCATTAAGTGAGGCAAATGTCACCCGAGCTTCCTGGGGAAGCTGTCACACCATGTGTAGGCTACTCACAAGTTTCCCCCTCAGGTGTTGGTGAAGGATGGGGGGTAGTGCACTGTTACTAGGCAAATCCTGACATCTAGTGGTCAAATATAAAACTGCATCAGTCACCAGATGCTAAAATAAAGCCTAAGTCCATACAGAAAACTCTTTTTGTCCTTTGTCTTGAGCAATCTATCTCCATCATATGGAGAAATGGTAGCTTGTTAACATATAACGTATACCTAACATTTCTAACAATAGGCGGTCAACAAAGAGGTTATCCAGATTCAGCTTTGGGATTACTCCCTGATCTCTGATCCCTGATTACTAAATTAGGTGAGGTGAGGTGACCTTTGACCTTTTAGTGTCATTTACCTCATTGACCGAGGCGCTGACGTCAAAATTAAAGAGCTGATGCTTCCTCACAACCAAGTTTTTTTAGAGGTGGGAGCTGGCATACAGGCGTGCTTGGCAACACAGATATTTTTATAATTGCCAGATCTGGCATCGCAAACAGTTTAGATACAGCTTGCCAGATATTACATTACAGTTTAAAAAAACGTTTTTTTTCAAAGCAGACAATTAAGATTTTCTTACCCAAAATCCGAGATGCAACCTGGGATGGACAACTTTCCCGCACAGTTTGGAACTAATCCAGACAAGAGAGGCTGCCGAAAGGGTTGTAAGGAATCAATTTACTTACTTTAAAGGCTGATTAAATTCTAGTTTCTCCATCAGCTAACTTTTCCCTGCACACATTCTCAAATGTTCTCCCTCTCTCCTTCTCAGGATCAGTTAGTTTGAGTCTGATGGAGGTCTGCATTAAACTCTGTTCTGCTACAAGACCAGACCAAGAAGAAGTGAGAAGGCCCCTCTCTTAACCAGAGAGTGGCAGCGCAACGTGGAGAGGCTCAACGCGCTCACAGACGCACACACATACACACCTCACGTCTGTGCTTATTCCCGTCGGCAAGCACACACACACACACACACACACACAATCTGCCTCAACCTCACATAGACATACGCATACAAAAGCACACCTGTCAGGGCCTTTCCACTGTGTGAGCAAGAGCAAAGAAGTCTGGCCCTCCCTCTGTCTCTCTGTATGTGGTATCCCATGTCTGTTATATTAAAGCAAATCCATTCAGTTCCCACTTTCTCATCTGAAATAATGGCATGAGTAATTTTCACATTTAGGCAAGCAAGGACACATGCAGTCTCTCGCTCTCTCTGTCTCTCCCTCTCTCTGCTTAATGAATGGATTCGGATCTGGGCCCCTGTGGCTGCGCTTTAATCTGCCTTTGAAGATTTCTACAATTTCCCGATAAAGAAATAAACCCGAACCTCCTTACACAGATGTACTCGTTTGCAAAATAACGCCAGGAAATAAGACATTTACTCATACCCACCTCAACATGTACTCATACAATAAGTGCATGGGATTTATGTGTTATTTACCTCAGCTAAAAGGGCCCAGAGGCCCTGCCAGGAGACTCCCGATTGTGCCAGTCTACTAGGGTGTGACGTCCATTTGAAGGGAATAGAATGATTGAATTAAAGTGCACTTTGGTCCGGAGTGCTCTCTCTTTGCCACTTTGCACCATAACATGTCTTGTCCTAAAATAATTAGATTGAGGCCTTGGGTGGTGGAGTGGCCGGATCCTCAATGGTCAAAAGAAGGAATGGCTTTGAATGGAAGCCTCCCATCCTAAAAAAACACTTTATTTCTTTACACTTGAGGTTTGTTGTCTTTTGTGACCATTATCCCCATTCACAATTTGCTTTCATGCAGCTGTGCCCCTCTTAAAAAAAGTCTTTGTGCCGGCACCATGAATACAGGGAATGTGTCCATGGCAGGTAGCCCTTATTGCAAGTTAATCTCCTGAAAGAGCCTCATACAAGTACTTTTAAATTCTCCCCGAGCCACAGAAGGGCTCATCATCAATCGAGCACTTCTCCCCTTTGTAGGGCTGATGAGTGTGGTGCCCGGCCGGTGACAATGGCTGCCAAGTGTGGCAAATAATCACCTTCTGGGGAAAACACTAGTAATTACTTCTAAACTGTTTGGGCTTCGGAGACAACTGCTATTGTGCAATAAAATGAAAGGCTCCCTTTAGAGAGCAGTGCTGTGATGGTTGCTCTCAATCTTTTTGTCATCTGTTTGTTTACAGAGATTTCTCTTTGCAGTTGGCCACTACAACCATGCTTTATCATATGTGTCTGAGTGAGTGCGTGCATGTGTTTTCGTTTACGTTCGTCCCCATGCCTCACGCACTTCTATGCCCGTATTCCTGACCAGAGAGAGAATATAACGACATCATTCATGCTTATAAAAAGTCAGGTTGCATTGTATGAACTATAAGAGTCTCTTAATTTCAATTACATGATTAAACAAGAGTTATGTCCCCCCGTTTCTAAAGAGTATGTTAATTGAGCACATTCCTGCATTCAAACCGTCCTGTATTCATCTTCAATCGGGCTCTGAATGAGAGCGAAGGAAGAATGTCTGACTATTTCCCACTGATGAGATAGTATAGTTTTTGTTGATCAAGCATATGTCCTTTTTAACTCATTATGGGTGGGAGCACTACAGGAGAATAGCAGCAAGATTGAAAATAATCGATATGTATTCTGATAAAAGGCTTTTAAAATGACACATTTCAAAATGTTATAAATATTTATTCCTCTAGCTAAGATATTCAAATGTAATGTTTTTTAGAAATAGGTTAAAAAAGTATTGAATGCGTTATACAACCTCCCACTTTTTTTCAATGATTTTCAGTAACACTCAAGAGCAAATCCATCGCCACTTTAATAGCTCTAAAAACCTTAATGCTTACCTATCATAGCTAACAATGTCATTGTGCCACAGCATAAACAAGTATGCTACTAATTTTCTTTCCACAAGAATACTATATATACTAAAAAATGTATCTTACCAGATCCTGAGCTGGTAGATCAGCAGAGCAGCTTAGATGAACTCCGGTCTCACAATATGCCGACACTGAAAATGAACACAGTATTTATTGATTGGATTGCTGGCACCGCCATATTCTATAAACCAAAATGCATACTAGATCCACTACACATAATATTAGGAATTGCAATATTTACTAGTAAATCCTAATTGTGTTTTTATCACCTTATTTTCTACAGTCAATTTACAGCATAGAAAAAATATATATTAGTATATGTGGGAACATAGCGATGCTGAACACCAAAATTATGTGACATTAAAAGTAAAAAGAAGCCTCTGTGTCAATGTTAACTTTAATAAAACCTGTTGGCCTCTTCTGTATAACTGTGATTATTCTATTTACCGATAACCAGAAATTTGATGCATCAGTTAGGAAAATTGTTGAAATGAGTGTGACAGAAACACAAAGAGGTAATATTTGTAATTTCTAAAATCGTTCTCATGACAACAAGAAAACGGCTCATATTTCAAAAGACCATAATTTTCCTTGCAACCTCTATCAGACATCAAACACGGGTTCACTCTCAAAATAAAAAAATATTCACATGTTTTATATGTGCATGTGTGTGACATATAGAGATTATCAGTAACAAGGATTTTCAATATATATGGAAATAAATGGTATTTCAAAAACAACCCTGGTTTTAGGGATGTAGCTTTGATTTTACTGTTGAAGGTAACACCACCTTCACTTACCTCAGCTTCACCATTAGCTCATCTCATCAGTTTGACACGGCCACGCAGGGCCCGACTGGAAAGCCACGCAGGACTTCTCATGCTGTTAGGAAAAAAAATGAAATAAACACATAAATAAGATTTTTTTATATACAACTTGTACTTATAAAATTCAATCAATCCTGTAAGGCAGTTCATTCTGTGGCAAAACTGGTAAAGTTAAAACATGGTTTTCAAAGGGAAAAATATATTTGCATTCTTAGGTAATTCTTAGGTAAGAAACGGCTTTCCTGCTCAAAATACATTAGAGAAACATTTCCAAAGTGACTGAAATTTTTTTTAACTGAAGCTGTGAAGAGCAGGTTGGTGTGCTGTTGTGTTAAAATGCATCTGAATCGGCAAAGAGAGAAATTAACTGTCTAATGATACCATCGTAAAATGTACAGAATGCAGTCTATGTGCATATATGCATGTAAATAGGATGTGTAATTGTATACTGTATATCTACATATATATGATGCATTTACAAGTTGACTTATCCATATATTTTATCATCATCAAGTTAATACATTTTTGGGTTATGTTTGCTCTCATTTCTATTATCATATTTGTTTATGTTGTGGCTTGTTCTAGCAGCAATAGCTGAAATTCATGAATACTAATAGAGAAACAGACAGAGTTAAGGCCCTTTCTCACCTGCAATAATGCTGGGTGATGTTATCTGGGTACATGGTAGTGGTTTTCCTGACATAATGCATCATCCACTCAAACTCAATTTGACTTTAACGAAACCCTTAAAGCTGCATGAGTCCTGTTTTGGCCACCAGAGGGCAGGAAACATAAAAACAAGCTGACGGATAAACAATCAACAACAGCAGACTGACAGTGTTAGTGTTGTAAGAAAGAACATTAAGCAAGTGCACTCTACTTCTTAGAGGCAGTAGGCCATTTTAGGCAGTGTCCAATAGACAATTGTTTGCTAACATATCAGCCATACTCTTTTCTCTAGTGGCGAAAAAAATGAATAATGCAAACAATTTAAATGAGTAATGTTAGCAAACAATACTTTCACATAAAGCAGTCATGGAGCAACATTTTGGGTCATGTTTCTGGTCACTTGACAACTGTAAGTTTAATATTTACCCACAATATAACGCCAACCTTAGCATTGTTTTGGTCTCCATCAGCTCCTGAGATATCTGGGGCTTTTTCTTGTCAGAGGCCAGTCTTTGTGTCCCCTCTGAATTCAGGCAGCTAGATACCATACAACAAATGGTAAGAAAAGAAGGAACAACTATATTATTTCTCATGAACAGGGGACTTTTAGGGCATTAACCAACATACAATTGTTTGCTAACCAGTCAGCCTCAACATTGTTTTTATGTGGCAATGTGTCAGGGCTTTGTAACTATATGCTTGTATGTGTTAGTTCCTCTGCTCCTTAGTGGCCAAAAATCACAAAATGCTAAGAATTCAAAATGGCTAACACGCTAGCAAACAATTTCCAGTACTTTCAAATGCAGCTGCCACAAACCAACATTAGCATTCATTTGGAGTCCCTTTCTGGTCACTCGACAAATTAAGTTCAATATTTACTCCTTTTAGCTTAGCCCTCGCCTTTATTGTCTCTGTCGCCTCCAGGCTTGAAAAATATCCGGCTCTTAAGCTTGCTAAATAGAAGCTGCTGTGTTTACCATGCACTGAGACATTTTGTCTAGTGCTGGGCAGGAAGCTAGCTAACTATGATGAGTAAAAGTCTAAAAGCTCTTTCTGCCTTTTTGTTTTCATACCAGCAGCACAGGGGGAGCCTTTCTTGGCAAACAGTTTTCAGTTACTACTGTAGGCTTCACTGTACACTGAACCAAACAGCAGTCACACAGTGTTAGTGATGAAAGAAAGAGTAGGGTAAAGACCTAGATTTTTCTCAAAGGAGAAGGTCATTTAAAGGCAGTGTGAGCACATAGGCCCTTTTCACAGCACACATTTTGTCATAGCAGGGTAAACACAGCTGTAGTTCATGAAAAATAATTATTGTCCCCTTCTATTTAGTGTGTCACAGCCATTCCAGTAAACCAGCACGCATAACACCAGGGGTGTGGCCCACATAATCGAAACAGGTTCGTTAGGTCAGAGTTATGTTATTAATTACACCTGTGTTTACCCAGCAGTGACATGTCAATGGGGCCACTGTGAGAAGGGCCCTTTGTTGTCATGTCAGTCCTAATAAGGCAGTACGTCAGGGCTTTATATCTGTATATATATCCGCGTGTTTTCTATCTTGTCTGTTTCACAGTGGCCAAAAATCAACAAATTAAAAATGCAAACTGGCAAACAAGCAATAAATACAACACCAGCCTGATCTTGAATTGTGTCAATCCATCTGTCTCTTAACTTGAAACATTATCTGACATTAAGACCTAGATTAAGTACTAAACATATTATGGTGATCACTTTTAAAAAGCTAAAGAGGAAAGAATATAATGTCCCCAAGGGAGCAGAGACGGCGTTAAAGGTGTCAATTTATGGAGGATAAACAGATAGAGAGATAGATTTTGAGAATTTATTTAAAGTTAGAAAAGAAAACTATGTCAGTTCTGCAAGGTTTATGTTTAAATTATTATTTAATTATCTTGAACAGATCTATAATGTATAGTTTCTCCTTTTCTCCTCATCACATGAATAGACTCATACATTATTAATTGTACAAAATTGTACATTTACAGTCATGCCTGAAGAGCAACTTTTAACTGAAATATAAACTAAATTGAAAATAGACACAGAGAGAGAAAAAATGAGAAAAAGTTGTGAGCTTGCAGGGCTGGTCCTTCCTGCCCATTGTGTGTTTGATTTTATTGGCCCATAGGTGTCAGTGAGTGACAGTGAATGAGAGAGAAACTAGAGCTAGAGACAGAGCGCTGGGCACCTGGTGCCACATTGAACATTCATACAGTATTAACAGTCTAATAATCCCATGAGGCAGCGGGCCTGTGGGTCTGCCTTTGAACCACAGTCCACTCAACAAAAGAACAGGGAAACATCTCCCCATCCCTTTGCAGTCACCAGCATTTCATTTGCAATCTAAATCTAAAACACAGGCTGCTCTAGACTCACATCAAAGGGCTTTTTGATAGCTTGGTTAGAGCAAAGACTTGAAATAAAATGGCTAATTACGAGCGTTGATTAGTAGGCCACGTAAGATACAGACTAATTGGATTGCTATCAACATATTCATAAACACTAAATGTGAAAGCTTTTTTGTGTTAATAGAAACGTTGGAAGTTCCTTGTTCCATTTGAGCTTGGTACAATGGGAACCCTATTTATCTATCAAGTCACTGTTATTTTTAGAACGAATCGAGGTCTAGTTTTCAGCTTCATCCTGTCAGGGTTGTATAATGACACCTGAAAGAGTTAACTGAATACATGCAGTTCATTCCCCTTTTTTACATCAGTAAATAAAGATTTAAAGTTGCTTGTTTGGGAAAATAAATCGTTTGCTTTATGCCATTTATTTTTTTAAATGTTGTCGTATTGATGTAGCAAGTCTGGTACAGTTCTGTTACAGTATAATAGCAAATATGTAGTTTTAGCTAAAACTTTGTAACTGTAACATTATAGGTCAGGTAAACCAGTGCATAACTAAAACAGGTATATACAGCGGGTAAAATAAGTATTGAACACGTCACCATTTTTCTCAGTAAATATATTTCTAAAGGTGCTATTGACATGAAATTTTCACCAGATGTCGGCAACAACCCAAGTAATCCATACATACAAAGAAAACCAAACAAATAAGTTCAGAAATTAAGTTATGTGTAATCAAATGGAATGACACAGGGAAAAAGTATTGAACACATGAAGAAAGGGAGGTGCAAAAAGGAATGGAAAGCCAAGACACCAGCTGAAATCTATCAGTAATTAGAAAGCAATCCTGCCCCTTGTCAGTGCAAATTAATATCAGCTGATTCAGTCCCAACTGATGGCCTGTAAAAAGGTGTCTCATTACCAAGGTGTCACACAAGAAACATCTCATGATGGGTAAAAGCAAAGAGCTCTCTCAAGACCTTCGCAACCTTATTGTTGCAAAACATACTGATGGCATTGGTTACAGAAGGATCTCTAAACTTCTGAATGTTACGGTGAGCACTGTTGGGGCCATAATCCGGAAGTGGAAAGAACATCATTCACCATAAACCGGCCACGACCAGGTGCTCCTCGCAAGATTTCTGACAGAGGAGTGAAAATAATTATCAGAAGAGTTGTCCAAGAGCCAAGGACCACTTGTGGAGAGCTTCAGAAAGACCTGGAATTAGCAGGTACAATTGTTTCAAAGAAAACAATAAGCAATGCACTCAACCGCCGTGGCCTGTATGCACGCTCACCACGCAAGACTCCATTGCTGAAGAAAAAGCATGTTGAAGCTCGTTTAAAGTTTGCTGCACAACATTTAGACAAGCCTGTGAAATACTGGGAGAATATAGTCTGGTCAGATGAGACCAAAATTGAACTCTTTGGATGCCATAATACACACCATGTTTTGAGGTCAAATGGCACTGCACATCACCCCAAAAACACCATACCAACAGTGAAGTTTGGAGGTGGGAACATCATGGTGTGGGGCTGTTTGTCAGCATACGGCACTGGTAAACTTCATATAACTGAAGGAAGGATGAATGGAAAAATGTACCGAGACATTCTTGATAAAAAATCTGCTGCCATCTACCAGGATGATGAAGATGAAACGAGGGTGGACATTTTTGCAAGACAATGATCCCAAACACACAGCCAAGGAAACTCTCAATTGGTTTCAGAGAAAGAAAATAAAGCTGCTAGAATGGCCCAGCCAATCACCGGACTTGAATCCAATAGAAAATCTATGGAAAGAACTAAAAATCAGAGTTCATAGAAGAGGCCCACGGAACCTTCAAGATTTGAAGACCGTTTGTGTGCAAGAATGGGCCAAAATCACACCTGAGCAACGCATGCGACTAGTTTCTCCATACAGGAGGCGTCGTGAAGCTGTCATTACCAACAAAGGCTTTTGTACAAAGTATTAAATAAATTTCAGTAAGCGTGTTCAATACTTTTTCCCTGTGTCATTCCATTTGATTACACATCACCTAATTTCTGAACTTATTTGTTTGGTTTGTCTTTGTATGTATGGATTACTTGGGTTGTTACCGACATCTGGTGAACATTTCATGTCAATAGCACCTTTAGAAATATATTTACTGAGAATAATGGTGACGTGTTCAATACTTATTTTACCCGCTGTATTTCTGTCCGTATGAATCCTTGGGATAAAAGACAGGAGACCTGATCAGAGGTGGCGAAATAAGAAAGATGAAATCAGCGTGAAAATAGCTGATGAAGATGAAGTGATGTGACAGAAAGCACCTGAGCAGCTACTAAATGGACCTAGTGAGAGCATTTTTGTCAAATGCTGTTTCCAAAGTCAAGAATGAACTCTGAGGCTCAACATTTTAAGACAATGAATGGAAATTTGAACATCTACAACTCTTGGTGAGAAATGGGCAAACAATATCTGCCAGTGAAGATAGTGTGATATGATCAAACGCAGTAATTGGACCTTGAGGTGGGATTGTTTTGCCAACTAAATCTTAGTGCTGTGATATTACAAAAGGATTAAATGAGCCAATGGAAAATTGTGGTGTTTCAAGGCTCTTTCAAAATGCTGAAAACAAATCTAGTTTGTATTATAGTTTTGCTATTTTCTAAGGTTGTTGAGCTACAAAAAAAACATGTGACCAAGTGACAGATGCACCAACTAAGACTGATACAAACTTGATATTATGATTCCAAACCTTAAGTGCTTGGGGCTCTGCAGAGATGCATGCAATGGAGGTTGACTTTAGTCCTATTTCGTTCTCCCCTGACAGCCATCCAATTATGTGAAGATCACATAAACAGCCTCTAATTGAATCACTTGTTGTTACTAAGGAGATCTGTGAGACTTGTCAATCAGGCTTTTTTTTTTTTTTTTTTTTTTTTTTTTTTTTATTGTGCGGAGCAAAAGACTGAATTAAAGACATTTCTTGTGAACTGATTATAATGATCCCTATTAATAGGACCATTGTTACATGTTGTTGAAAGGAACAGATAGTAACATGTTCAACCATCATTTTATTTTATTTTTATTTTAATAAGATAATAAGAAAATGAAAGATTTAAGATCATGAAAAAAAAATGGGATAACGGTTGTTGTTGTGATTCCAACGTGTATAAAAAAAAAAAAAAATAAAAAAATGTGTCAGACAGCATCGTGTGAACGCACTTGCACATTCACAACAAAAGGGAAAACAGCGGATGGGAGGGGGTCGATGACAAGCTCCAGCAAGCTTTCAGTGCAGGTGTCCTTGGCTCTTTTTTTTCTTCTTCTTCTTCTCCTCCTGACACCTCGGAGACAAGACCCGACCGTAAGTAGCCTAAGACCGCTGAAGGAGGAATCAGGGCTGATGAAATAATAAATGTCTAATCTGCCATGAAATCCCAAACGGAGCGTCGGAGGAGCGATGTGCTCGTCTGGATGAGAGACCCCCGCTGGGCGAAGGCACGGAGCCTACGCTGGCTGAGCCGTGAGAGCGCGCTGCCGTCGACTGGCGCCGAGACGATGAAACCCGCGCGCGGCGGAGCGAGCATCCTCGCATCACTGATCACTTCGAGGTATTATACATCGTTCACAGATTAGCAGTCCGCGATATATCTCTGACAACTGTCCGGACGTCGTCGGTCGACGCTGACAGCCTGAACGACAAAATTCCAATTTTTTCATTCTGCAGATGTGGGGCTGCTGCGAGGAGAATAGGGCCTGTTCGGTGGGTGAAGGGATTAATCAGTGATCACGATGAACACTGAAATCGGTGTTAATCATCTCCAGCATTACAGGCTGAGGCTTATGGATGAGTCTACTGGACTGTCTTCACGTGTAATGGATGATGTGGCAATGTTTTAGGTGAGGTGTGAGAAGAATGAGAGATGCATGTTGAATTTTGCACCTGAAATCCACTGAAGGAGAAGAAGGAGCAGCTACAGCGTCTTATTGTTGTTTGCACCGTCAAAGAAACACAAACCCAGAGCTGGTTTTACTCTCCTGTGATTCTGCTGATCAAGATGGGATTAACCTGACTGTATGTCAACACGCTGTTGGATGTGAGGCCACACATGCAGGCAATGCCAAGCTCTCAGGCGCCCGATATGGGCACGAATTTCACAGATGTGCCCTGGGAGCCTGGTTTCACCGGCTCCGATGGAGACCTGGTCTGGTCCTCCACGGTTAACAGCGTGGTTAAGATGTTGCTCATATCCCTCATAGTGTGTGTGTCCTTGTTCGGGAATGTGGTGGTTCTGCTGGTGTTCCAGAGGAAGCCTCAGCTCCTTCATGTGGCGAACCGCTTCGTCCTCAACCTCCTCCTGGCAGACCTGCTCCAGACCATATTAGTCATGCCTTTTGCGATCGCGGCCACCGTGCCAAGTGTGTGGCCCCTGGACGCCCGACTGTGCCAAGCTCTGGTGGTGTTAATGCACCTTTTTGCATTCGCCGGGGTCAACACCATCATAGTCGTCTCCGTGGATCGCTACCTGGCCATCATCCACCCTCTGTCCTATCCCACCCGCATGACCCCTCACCTGGGCACCAACCTGATCATCTGCACCTGGGTGCTCAGTTTCCTGCAGAGCACGCCGCCCCTCTACGGCTGGGGGGCCATCGACTTTGACCGGCGTCACCACGTGTGCTCGGTGGTGTGGTCCTCCAGCCTGTCGTACTCCGCTGTGGTGTCCACCTTCTCCTTCTGGCTGCCTGTGCTCATCATGCTCGGATGCTACTGGATGGTGTTCAGAGCGGCTCGGAGGCAAAACGCACTCGTGCACCCCATACAAACACAATCCTACTCTCAGCCCTGGCCGCAGGACTTCCAGGGACCCACCAGTCCACAGCCCCAACCACAGCCCCAACCACAGCCCCAGCCGCCACCACAGCCCCAGCCCCAGCAGGTCAGTTCACCTGATGGTCCCTATTCAACCAGGGGATACCCAGTTCGAGTTAGGCACAGACGCTTCCACTACCACTGCAAGGCGGCTCGTGTAGTTTTCGTGATCGTGGCCTCGTACATCCTCAGCATGGGGCCTTACAGCATACTTAATACTATATCTATGAGTGCCAGAGCGGCTGTACCCCCCTGGCTGTCCTCCCTCGCCCTCGTGCTCTTCTTCTTGCAGTGCTGCCTCCACCCGTACATTTACGGTTACATGCACCGCAGCGTGAGGAAGGAGTTCCTCGCCCTGCTCTGCGGGCTGTTCTGCAAACAGGGCCGCCCCAACCAGAGCTCTGCCGTGGAGAGCTGCTTCACAACTACAGAGGGACGTTTCGGCGCTCACTCCCACCTGCCCAGTCTGACCGCTCGAGTCTTCCCTCTGCGGACTTGGGAGGAGTGCACAACGTCGTCCTCGCCCACTTTTGAGAGGAAGTCAAGGGACAGCCGTAAAGAGACGATCTCCACCAGCGTCAGCTCTGAGAGGGAGCTCACGGTCCACAGCAAACAGAGCACATAGACTGTTTTAAGGATGCATCGGATGGACCGTGTACATCATACAGTGTTTTCACACATATACTAATATGCCTCCTTTACAACAGGGTCATTCATTCTGAAGTTGCTGGTATTAGGAATAGTGGTATATTTAGTTGATCACCAACATAATGTTAATAACTGTTCCTGATGATTGAATAATCCTTGTCGCATTACAAATGTATAATAGACAGGCTGTGTGAAGGAAATCCTACAACAATGACTTTATTTGTTCAAATTTAGAGAAACACAATTTTAGGAGGGTTTTATATGTAAAAGCAGTTTTTAAAGAAGAAAAGTCATGTAAGCAGCTGTTATTTTTGTATTTTAGCATTGCATTATGTTTTGTCTCTACAAACCATTGTTAGTATATTTAAATGTATGCAATTATTGTACTAGCTACTTTTACATTAACTAGGCATTTAGAGCAGTCTAAATTTGTAAAAGATTCAAACTAATGTCAAACCATGAAATGCATTTGTATTTTACATCCTTGCTTATAGGTCACATGTTTTGGGTTTTTTTCAACTTGACTTGCCATGTTGAGACAGAAATGATAATGTTAGATCAAAGTGGTTTGCTCTAATCATGGGCTGTAGATGTCTCTGATAAAGCATTGATCTGCAGTATCTGCACAACAACTATATCTGCTATAAACTCTCTGTGTGATCCTGCCTGAGGGCACAGGATGTACTGTCCTTGTGTAACTGCAAGCTTCGTCTGCAACTAATGAACTCAGGGTATGCGTGTGGTACGATGTGTAGTGTTTGTTCTTGAATCTTGTAGAGCAAGTGAACATATATGTGTGTTTACGTCCCGGTCGCGTTTACTGTTCTAGGTCTCAAAGCGCCTTCTGGGTAACTGAGTAGAATAGTGATTTATTGTTCTCGCCTGTTTCAGAACACACTAGAGTTAGTGACTTCCACCACATTGTCTTAGCCTCTTAGTTACCTTTAACTCTCACTCAACCTAGGTGGAAACTCTGCATCTTACTGCAGTGTGCCACTGTCTGTTTGGACTCAGTATTTGCTGCCTTTTCAATGTCAGCCTTTCTTTGAGGTAGCTCAGTATTTTTAGTGAGAGAATACAGAGCATAGAGAGCAGGGTATGATAAAAAATAAAAAACACCACTCCAGTGGACTCATTGGACCAGTTATTTAACGTAGGCTGCATGCCGCAACATCTTATGTAACACATTTCATATATTCCACTGAACACATGTAGATTTGTAAAGATACCTCCTGGTGCAGTGTTTGTAATGGAAAAAAAACTGTGTGCTTAAAGAGGATAGAGAGTACTTGTGTAACTGGTATATTGCAATGACTCATCTCAGAGAAAGGCAAACTATTGAGTTGTTGGGTAGATGAGGGTGTTGCCAAAGGATGTCATAAAAGGTGCATCACAACAATATGTGCATCATTTGAAAAGTGTGTCAAGTCCAAAGTTTGTCAAGTTTTTGTAGCCTTTTGAAAAGGAGAAAAAAAACCAATTTAGACGAATGAGCCAGGATGCTCTCATTGTGTTATTATTGTAAGACTAAGATAGTTTTCTTGGAAAGTACTCACAACGTATTGGACCTGACTGGAATGGCTTTGATTTTAGCCTTGATTTATTGAAAAGGTCACTGTAGAAATCCATACTACAGTATTATAAATGACAATCAAACTTGTATAAAAAGTTTGTCTAAGTGTTGCTCTGTAAAGCAAAGGGGTACAGTACAGTATGTAAAAAACATTAGAGAAAATAATGTCTTTAAGTGCTTTAAAACTACATATTTTTGTGATTTCTATTGTGCTTTTGTATTATTTATGGTTACCTTATCCAACATCAAAAGTTGTCTGTTGTTTAATAAAGGTGAACTTATTGTTATATGTGTAAAGTTTTATATTCAATTTGACATATCTGTTTTTCGTATGAAACACTTCCTTGAGACTTAGTTTACCACAGGTGTGAATGAGCATGTCAGCGTTGTTCCTCGTCCCAACATCCAATGCCTGGTTTTATAAATCTGAATCACATGTTGGGACAGTTTTTAATCCTCAGCTAAATAAAAGCAAACCTGTGCAGCACTTTAAAAAACTTGCCAGAAATTAAATTAGATGTAAACATACAGTTCTTAACTAGAAGTTTTGTGCATATATGGTATACACAAAGTTCTAAAAGTCAGATGCACTACGCTTAACACCGAACACCATAGCATTATTTCTTCAAACAAAAATTAAGGAGCGGGATTAATTGTGTGAAAAATGTTCATGTAGCTCAAAGAAAAAAAAAAACGTGTGACCTTCATTTTGAATTGATTGCATTTATTTGTAAAAATGTTATCACCTTGGGTGATGACTCCACACTGCTAGAAGCAAAATGCAGCAGTATTTTATGTAGTTACAAGTCAGAAAACTGCTTATTTAAATCTAAACGGGTGACTCTCAATGGTGCATATGTACTTAATCAGTAAAATGATGAACTGTGTTATGATAACTACATGAGAATCTCTCTTGTGGCCAAACAAATCAGGCATGTCATTGAGAGATCGTCCTTCATTTGGAACATACTGTAGCATAAACTTCTATGATACAGATGTGCTTCTTAACCAAGCGTACCCTTTGTTTCTATGCAAACTTAAATGTAGCCATCAAAAACAAGAGAATGGACATGTATCATAGCAAGGTCAGTGTTTTATATATAATTTCTGAACTACATTACAGGCTGATATTTAAGGATGTATAGCCCCATCTTCACCTTACAAAAGAAAAGAAACTCCTACAGATGACTCCATACTGATGACAATCTTTAAGTAGCATTCTCCCGCTCACGCTTTCTATACAGCATATGTACAAACATTTTTTCATCCTTACATTACTGGTAATGGAAAACAAAACATTTAGCGAAAGGGAATAGAAAAGCAAAAATACAGAACATTTTACTTTCTTTAGAAAATGAAAATAAACAAAAAAACATTTCCGCTTTTCTTGTTAAACCCACCAAAACAAAATGCTCACTATGACAGATAGATAGATCATTGGAACCCACACTGATTTACAAGGTGCCACTCAAAATATTACTGGTCAACAGTGAAGACAAAATTATATATATTAAAAAAAAGAACAGAAAACGATAGCAACGTAGGTTTAAAGCACAAAAGAGGACGGGCTCTGCTCTTCGGGTCTTTTCTCTGATAAGTGATGGTTTCAGTTCAGGACCATTCAGACCACTTTATCACCCAGCCAGCACTGAGGAGGCCGGCACTGCGACAGGAAGGAGTCAGTCTTTCCCTCAGTCCTCTAGTCCACCTTGACCACACTGTAGATCTTATTTACAAACCAGAAGGAGGCGAAGAAGCCAATTGTACCTGAGAGGAAAAGAAAAGGTTAGAGAAATGATTTGATAAATGCTATATACTATATAAAAACAACACAAATAACTAACTTAAAACACGCAAGAGAGACAAGCTGTCATTGAAAGTCTCTTTTCAAATATGACAAATATAAGTAAAGCACAAATTTAATAAAAAGGCCACAAGGTCCGGAAATGTCTGTACTTCAGGAGCACAGACACAAAAACTAACCAAAGTGTAAAAGTGTACAGCCAGCTTGCTGTTGCAGCAAAACCAGACTCCATCCAAGAAAAGCTTAAAAAAAACAAAAAACTTTTGACAAGTAAAACTGTTATCTCCATAAGAACGCAATATCACTTGCACTTCATTTTGTCAGGGAGAAGTGCTAAATGTTGAGAAGTCACTTTGGTCAAAATCCTGGATCAATTCTAGTGGGTATAAAAGTCCTATCTGACGGCTCAACAGGGGCCACGCAGCCCTATCCCAAATGATGTTGTGATCAAAGTTGATGAGGTAAAAAAAAAAAAGACAGACAAAAAAATTAAAACTTTAAGATGGGGTATGAGAAAGATTAGGATTATTTCGATCAAACTGGAAGCAAGGAGGGAAACTGATAATCTTTTACTTGAATCCTTGGATTATTTCCTAGTGGTAATCTTTTGACATCTCGTCCCCTTGCTACTTATAGCTCTGTCTTAAGATAGTGTCAAGCAGCACTGCAGTGACAAGCGGGGCTACAGGCTAACTTTTATCTGGCCTAATGACAGTTTAACACCAGAAGAAAAAATGTCATCGTCTGACATCATGGTGAGCAGTCTGTTTTTGGATGTGATAAAGACGAGGCTGTTATCTAGGCCTGTGTGTTATCCTTTTTCTGCACACACCGCTACTCTCATCTGAGTGGGCATGCAAGAGAGCTGGACAGGGCTGGAGAGTGCTGTTGCCATGTAAACACGTGTCAATCTTTTTCCTCTTCTAACATGAAGACAAAAGCAGCAACAATGTTGTGTTCATCCCAGCTTTGTGATGACGTGCGTGGTACATAAATCTACACAACCTCAAGTCACATGAAACGGAGTGCAAGCACAGAGAAATTCAGCAATTGTCAGGAATCCTGAGAGCATATAGACTCATTATCATCCATGGCAACGAGTAAAAGAGGTGCCTGTATCTTTTGATCTACAGAAAAAAAAAAATAATAATTACAAAAGCAGAAGCACCCTGATAAAACTAGGCTCTGGCTTGTCAAACAGCAAATCGTAGAGTAAATAAGTCTGCAAAACTGGATCTGAGTAAACATTCTAGTCTAATTTCCTACAGTCTCTCTGATTTTCATTAAACTTTAAACAGAAATGTTCAAACGGGATCCTTGCAAATGAATGCTCGTTAACTTCATTTGACACGATGCTTACTGCCAGTAAAGAAATAAAAAGGCCAAAGCTTGGCTTCAACTAAATGACAAGAGAAAAAGTATTGCACAATAGTGTGGACTGCTTCCTGGTGTTTTAGGTCATAGAAACAGGATAGAGGTCCTGAATCTTCTACAATCACACCAACAGTGAGCAAATAATGACTTAACACGCCTACAAACGAAACACACCGTTGTGGTGGCACGCGTAAAGTATTGGAGCTCCCTCACTGGTTATACAGACATATGGTTATTCATTTGTATACACCCACTGAGCACACCAATAAGAGAAAGTACTTTATGATAGCCAGGTGTCATTGCAAATGTGTTAAGACAAGCAGGAAATTGTTGTGGCCGCCTAAAGAGCTCACGACACTTATCTCAAAGCCTCACCTGTGAAGAGGAAGAAGATGAGGACCATAATCATAGTGTATCCAAAGTAGAGGATGGTGCTGGCAGCTCCAATTATTTGCAGCTTCGAGAAGAAGTAGTGCACAGCGTAGACAAACAGATAGACTGCTGTGAAGCCGCTGGTCAGGAAGGAACGCCACCACCAGTGGTAGTCCTGGACACACATTACAAAAGATGACATGTAAGGACACGTCAACTGAAACTACACTGTTTAGACAAGTTATTTGCATAACATGTAATCAGGGCTGTGCCATGAAATAACTAACAACTAATATATTCAAAAGGAGAGTTCAAGAGGAAGATCATTTAGTTATTTGCATTTTTATTTCTTCCTTTGTCCACACGAGTAGGACATGATATGACAGATATAGTCTGCACTATTAACAGTGAATTTATTTGAACTGTCATTAGGCCAGATATATCAGTTACCTCAGCACATAGGTGGAAGTAGCAGAGCAGAATTGTGGCCTCAGAGCATGTGATGAGTAGAATAATGAAAACCAGGAACAGGAACCCGAACATGTAGTACATCTGATGAGACCTAAAAGATAAAAGATAAAATGTGTCAAAGAGCCCGACATGCTGCAAGAGTGCAGGCGGTTCAAAAACAGGAAATACAGGCCAAACAGGAAAGACACCATTCCTGTCTTCTTACCAAATGCTGTTGAGAATGAAGAACAGTTGGATGAAGATGCAGCCAAAGGGCAGGATGCCCCCCATCACTATACCAGGAATAGGCTTTGTAAAGAATGACTGCTCAGGAATTTGGCGGGGGATTTGGTTTGTTCGCACTGGTTGCTCAATTGCCTGCAAAGGAACAGAAAGAGCGTGAATAAAGATTACAAACCCTAAAGCACACACATACACATATCATCCATAATCAATAACTTCAAGCTACACAATTTGATCAACTCGATCAACTCGGAGGCCTAACTCACAGCTTTCTTGAATCCAAAGTAGGCACCAATGAAGGTCAGGGGCACAGAGATTCCGAACCACAGAGCCAAAATGGCCACCAGAGTGCCAAAGGGGATTGCTGCTGATGATCCCTCCACCCAAAGGATCAGGTTCATCAGGAAGAAGTCTGCAAACACAATCCTAGGGAAGAGAGATGGATGACCGACAAAAACAGAAAGAAAGATAACTGTGAGAATGATAAAAGCGGTGTCCAAGACAAAAAAAGGAGCATATGCAGCGCAACATGTCACTCCGGGCCAGAAACAAAGAACAAAGATGAGACTGAGTGAATGAAAAGTGGCCGAGCCAGTTGACTTACCCTGGGCAAAGGAGTGCTGTCAGCAGGACGTTTGTCTTCCACTTTTCACCTCCAAAAGCTGAAAGCAGAAACAGAGATGGATGAGGATATCATGAAGAGATAGATCACACTGACGGCAACGGCTCTTGAAATTTTGCGACAGTTTTCACAGGACTCTTACTTTTGTAAAGGCGTGCAGACACATAGCCGGCAGGCGTGCCCAGCAGAACCCAGAGGACCACAGCACAGGTCATGAGCGCCCCTCTGTTCGCCGGTGACAGGAAACCCAGACAGGCCAGGACTAAAGTGGACGAAAAGTCATCAGTGCACTCATTCACACATAACAGCACCATTGCAAACAAGGTACTGGAATATCAATGCAAGACTGCAGTTAATGCTTCTCCTCTATGCTGCCCCCTCACTTTAGTCTGTGAAACCTAAAACTGGCTCGACAATGTATGGGACTTTAAATGCATCTTCTTGGTTGATAATGTTGTTCAATTTATTTCAGAGGCCGCAACAGATTCCTTCAATTTTGTTTTGAACTTGAATCGTCAAGTAAGGGATGTCCGTTACCATGACGGCAAAATAAAACTCTGCAAACAGGGTATGTTTTGGGAGATCATGCAAGTTCAAACTCAGCTGGGTGTTCTTGAAAGTTCCACATCATTTATTTAAATTCAGTTTTCACAAGCCTACAGTTTTATTAATTAATGCATCAATTTTTTTTATACATTTTAACTAAACTGACTGAATACAACAACCAGGCATAATTTAATGTAATGCTGACAGCAACTATAAATAAACTGCTGTAACAAGTTTGTGTGAAAAGAATTTGTGACACTGGTGCCACTACTTGATGTCCTTTATGTGGTGAACACAAAAGGAAGAATGAAAACGATGATAAGACAATAATTAGAAGGAAACTCGAATGCAGTATGTGTTACCATTAGATGTATGGTATATCAAAGCCTAATGTAAAATAGTCCTTACAGAGAGTGATGAAGGTCATGATGAATATCTGGGTGCCCTGTCCGAGGAACACGGACAGCAACATGCCTTTCCTGGGGGGACGGAAAACATCGCCGTGCACCTGCTTCCAGCCCGACTCCTCCTGTGCGTCCTCCTGGGAAGGGAGGCAGAAAGCAGGACAGCAACAGTCACAATCAAGGAAGTACTTAACATTTAAACAAATGATAAAAGTTACGGGTGAACCCACCACCAAGCAGTGACTACTACCTCATCTGTTAGCAAGAAAAAACAAGGTGAGGACAGATAAACTTAGTGAACAAAAAGCTGTAAAATTTGGTGTGAAAAACTGCTTAGTCAATTAATGAGTGTAAACCCCTTTCTTTACCTTTTCACTTAAATAAGTATTCGCACCATATTTTACGTCAAGCTATAACGTGCCGGTTTAATGCAATCACACACCCAAACACCTGAATAAACACAAAAGATTCTGTTCAAACCAGCTTTCGATAAGCTTACGTAGAGTACAGAGGCTTTTTCCTTGGTCGTTGGAAGCTTTATCAAGTCTGCCTGTGAAATGTAACAAAATATTCATAATTCTGGGTACTGTGCACCCAGAGTGCTGGGTGGTATTTCACACTGCAGAATTATAGCATTGTCACAGCCATCAAAATGACCAGTAAACACGCACTTACTGCCAACTTCTGATATTTAGGAGTTAAATGTTTCAGCTAAAATCTAATAATGTGGAATAAGAAGAATGTACAACTACAGGCATTAAGTGGCCTTTTAAAGCCCAATAGCGTAGTCACAATAATGTCTGCTCATTAGCTAGAAACAAGGCTGCTCTTCAAAGTTCCTGAAAAGTTGTTTACACAGAACATGTACCATTTACTTTGAATAGCTAATTTGCCTGGTGGCAACATGTTGGAAGAAAAGGACAGGAACTAATGAAATTAAAATTGTACCCTTAAAAACAAAAAGCTCTATCTTCAAGAAATCTTCACTTGTATGCTAGTGCGTCATATAAACATCTGGATCCGGTCCAACTGAGACTGAGAGAGAGTTTTCAATGCCTTTACCTGGTCCACCTGGTTGTATCTGGCAATGTCCTTGTGCAGGGTTCTCAGCATGATCATGGCAACCATGCCAGACAGGAAGAGGACAATGACCAAGGAGTTCATGATGCTGGACAAACACATAAGAAATACCATAGCATCAACCAACAAGCATCGAGACCCAGGAGGTTTTAGGGAGACTTTTGCTGTGGTGCACAATGTGAAAAATATCTTCATACCTAAACCACTGGATGTTGGTGTGAGGCATGGAGACAAGGATGTAGTCCCACCTTGAGGCCCACTTGATAGAATGGTTTTCCTAGAAAAGAAAGTAAAATAATTGCAATAAAAGATCACACACAAAAAAAGTCAGATAGAAATTGTTATATATTAGTTATAGCACAATAGGTATTTAGTTTTGACGCCTACCTCAAACGTGACTGAGTAGGTGTAAACTATCGACACATCATTTTCAAACGTCCCAGGGACCTCCATCGGATTGCCTCCTTCACAAACTGGTTTTTTTTCATCTGTTTGTTTGATACTGTTGTGCACAAAACACACAAATTCCTTCATGTTAGATTATTAACAAATCTAGTCTTGATTTTGAATGACGAGTTGTATTTTAGTTGGAACATGTTGAGGTAGATAAGACATAAATCGAAATATGTTCACACCATATTAAACTTCTACCAACCACACTTACCTCTTTGGCTCCAGAGTGGCAGCGACCAGCCGAGCCCCTCTCCAGTCTTCTTTTGCTCCACTGTGGTAGGTGATCTTGATGTCCACATGGTTAAAGACGTAAAATGTGTTCTTCTTGTTGAACTCGGACTGAAAACAATAAATAAAAAAACGTTATTCAATATCAGGTTATCAGGTTCCTCAGGGTAAGATTTGTAAAGAAACAAGTATGTTGTTGAGTAACGGTGTTCAGGACAATTGTCAATCTGTGATCCGTATGGAAAAAATATGCGAGCAGGAAATCGGAAAATGTAGTTTTGAATAAACAAAGTTGTTTGAAGAAGATCATTTTAAGTATCTTCTATACTGTAATTGTCTTATTCAAAACATGTCTTCCAACTTCCCCTCTAATCTACGTATGTCAGTTGCACTCTTCTGTATCCGTGGGGCCTCGGCCCATCAATACTGGTATTATCATATTTTAAGTTACATTAGTAACCTTAAACAAAGTGACAGTTAATTGTAAATTATGGATATCATTTGTATTCTTTTAACACAATAAGCTAATATGCTCTATAAATACTCACTAAATTCAGAACAATTATGTTTATTATCATTAAGACTAGAAATTTGAAATTATTACACTAAGTGATTATTTAAAGAAAAAATTATGTATTATTCTCTACATCTTTCTTGGAGAACCCTTGACAAAAATCAAGGATCCTGCCAGAATGAAGACCACTTCACAAGCAGATGAACAATCATCTTAAGTCGACTACACATGTTCAAAGACAGAAATCACAACCCACATTGATAACACAAGCATCTTTCGCTCGGCCATCTGTGGTAACAAGGCAGCCAATGGGGAAGCCGGGGTTGCAGTACTTCTGTCCATCTTCCACATCATAGCACCAAGTGACCGGCATGTTGTCAATGATCCTGAAAAAAACAATTGGTTTACCTAAACAAACTACTTGATACATAAAGCCGGTGCTTGTATCTGTTAGCTTTCCTACTGTTAGCCATCTTTCAAACAAGTCCAACCCTACCATACATAAACTCACAAGTAAAGACTGAAAGGACAATGCAGTATGACATTTACAAACCAGTGGTGCTGGTAATTCAGCTGCATTCCCATTTTAAGAAAATCCAGTTTGGTGGCATCCTCCTGGTTGCCTTTCTTGTAGTTTTTGGTGCACACCGTCTCGCACTTAACATTTTTATTGAAGTTGACCTGTAATAAAGGCAAATTAAAGTTATGTTGTATTAATATAACACCTTTAACAAACAGAAAACACCATGCTGGCTTTTATTGTCTGGTTAACACCCACCTTGTATGGTGAAGACTCAATCCGTTCACCAAACAGCACCTGTCCAAGGTTCTCAGAAGGCCTAATTTCCTTTGCATCTTTGCAAAAGTCAAACCTTTAACAATTTCATAGACGGTCACACACACAGAGAGAGAAGATGTCAATGAGCTGGGAAACATATATCCACACATTTCACAAATGGCATCAAGGAGAAACGAACTGTTACTTACACATCATACTCATAAGGCAGGACTGACTCCACCGAGTCCAAGCGATTTACAAACAGCTGAATAACTGACTGTAAAGAAGCAAAAACAGTTATTCTTCCGGTCTATATTTGTTGTTTACACAGTCCAAAAGCTGACAAGTTGAAGTAACCCATTGTGATCTTGGTGACCTCAAACTTCCAGTCAGTGCTCATATATGGAACAACCTCATGGTGGGTTGGTGAAAGAAACACGATAGTTTATATCCCGTTGCCACAACATCAATAGACAATATTATTGGTAGCTAACGTTATATATATATATATAAATATTTATATTTATTTATACATATATACAGTACCAGTCAAAAGTTTGGACACACCTTCTCATTCAATGGTTTTTCTTTATTTTTATTTTTTCCTACATTGTAGATTAATATTGAAGACATCCAAACTATGAAGGAACACATATGGAATTATGTGGTAAACAAACAAATGCTCAACAAACCAGAATATGTTTTATATTTTAGATTCTTCAGAGCAGTTGAATGAGAAGGTGTGTCCACACTTTTGACTGGTACTGTATGTATATATATTTATATATATTAGCATATTTGCCAGGGCTCCGGTGCCAGGTAATAGCCTGGGCCTAAATACAGTATTGGCGAGCTAGCGAGATTAAACAAGATACCATAATAAAGAATATACCGTCCCAACTACAGACTACAAACACTCTTTCGGTACATTACACACAGTGTGTCAGTCTCGTGAATTCAACATACCTTGCAATCTTCACCGCTTTCGCTGTCTTCACAAAAACTCACTGGGGCTAAACCCGGAAGATAAAACGCAGAGCACGAACAGAAAGACGAGACCAGCAAACAAACCAGCGCCAAACCAAAGTGTGTCCGCCTCTTCATCTTAACGCAGACAGGCTTCACCTAAGGTATTCTGCACGTATGTTCAAGCACAGCTCTCCTTCTTCTCGGGAGAGTGGATGTTTGCTAGCTGCACACTGTTAGCTAGCTCTGTCTTTCTCCTCGGGACGTAAGTCTGGGGCTCAAGCAGCGTCGGTGACGTTTCAACCCAGTCAAGTTATGTGGAGGCCACAAGCAGAGCGCCGGAAGTTGAAGGATTTAACCTTCAAAATAAAATCGTTTAATACGCAATATGGTTAGTATGTCGGATTTATACGCCTGTAACAGTTGTTGATGCAACAGTGGTGTTTTATTTGTGTGATACGTTTTTATTAATGCGATTATAGTCGGTTATATTTTCAAATTAATTCAGGTACATGCCGTAATTGTTTTATGTTGAAAGGAGGAAACACCCAAACGTCCTATTTCGTTCTGAGCGACGTGCTTGACACCGTGGAAGTAGGAATGACGTTGCCTACTGATTCCTCCATAAACATCCTAGTCTTCTTCATATGAACAGTAGCGTTACTGTGCTTAATACTGGCCACCAGTAAGGAACACGGTTATAGGCGTCTTTTTGTGAAAAATATGTAGATGGTATAACAGATAAAATGAAAGTAATAGAATTTAATTTCTATTACTGACTCATTTTAGAAATATTATAAAAACTGTAAGAACAACTCACCAGTTACATTAAAGTACTTATGCAATTCTACAACTTTCTGAAGCCCATTCGATACCATACAATTCAGGTATTTTTTCTAAGAAAGAAAGTCATTTTTTCAAGTTAATACTGATTAATACAGATGGAGGACAAATTGAAAGCGTTAAAAGTGAGGGATTAAACATAACAGATGTCCCCAGTGCTGGATTATGGTACTGCAAGGCACATGCCCTATTAGAACAAAATTAAGTAGCTATATCTATGGAGAACTTTGTGCTCTAGTAGCCAATTATGTGCCTTTGTAAACAATTCATTGCATTGGTTGTATAAATGTAAATGGTGATGACAACGCAAAAAAGATACACCCACAATGCATGGTTATTCAGACAGGGGCTGTGACCTCTGACACTATTGGCACTGATCTCACATTGTAAGCAGTGAGGGGTCTGTGGGGCCTTAGTGGTGGGTTCACATTTTAAACACCAAGAAGCCTAGGGGCCCTCACATTGTAAAAGTTGAGGGATCTCGGGATTCTAGTGGTTTGCTGACGCTAAAAGCATCCAGATCCACATCCTGATACCCTATTGCTAAGAAATGTCACGTAAAACTGATACCAAAACTGGTTAAGTCCTTGCAGATGCCAGGTCCCCTCCATATATGAAGAAAAATGTAGTTATGCTAGAATTTTCTTTTCCTGAATAGGTTTACGTGGCTGGAGGGGGGTTTAATAATCTGCCAAGAAGGAATGTATAGTCTACATTCATGTTAAGAGTCAGGCTGAGAGAAGCTAGAGTGGGCCAACCAGACAGAGATTGAGGAATTGTTCTCTGAATAAAATATATTAAACATCTAATAAAACCCTCTGATGATTTTTTGTGAATGTGTCTCTTGAAAATAGTAAATAGTAGCATAAAATAAAATAATCCTTTATTAGTCCCGCTTCGGGGAAATTTACAGGATTACAGCAGCATAGAGGATAGTGCAAACAAGTACAGACATAGTACAAAAAAAAGATCAAAAATAAGTATTATGAATAGAAAATAAGCAATAAAAACAGTAAATAATCCACAATAACTGAAATATTATATATACTGACAGAATAACTATTATAACTAGTGCACTAGCACGGAGGTGTTCAGAAATAATACTTGTTGTTTTACTTTTTTAATAAAGGATTATCTTATCTTATCTGATCTTATCTTAAATATTGAAATAAAATCACATGACAAGTGAAACAACAATAAGTTACTTTCCATGATTTTGTTACATCACACCTTAAGTTAATATGTCATTTAGTGGAAGGTCGTTTTAAATGTGTCCATGCAATAGGACACTGACCATATTCCGTAAACGTGATTCGCTGTTTCAACTGTAGGTGGCAGTGTTGCGTCTTGGTGCGTCTGGTCTACCGGAAATAGAGAAGCCGAAGAAGAAGAAGAAGAAGGGCGAGAAGCAACCATTGCGCACCGTGAAAGGACACAAAGCCGCGAACAGCACCGTCTGGTAACAGCTGGGTGTGTGCATGCATACTTTATATAAAGCACAAGGCAGTGTTGCTTTTTAATGTTTTTAAAAGTAGCGGGTTTGCATTGAAAAGCTTCAGTTCCCAGATAGTAGCGTTAGCAGGAAAACTTGCTAGCTAGCGTTAGCAGAGTAAATAGCTAGCTGAAACAGCTGGCACGTTTATCGCCATTTTGCGCATTCAACAGCTCAAGACTCTTCCCAGGAGCAAGGTAATCCCCACAGACATGTCTGGATATCGAGGTGGAAATACAGCATGCATGTGCTTGTAAATGCTAAAAGCTGCAATGACAATGTGCGGTGATTGCTCTGTTGCAGGTTGTGTGTGGCTTATCATGGCAGAGGCAGACCGACCAGGGAAGCTCTTCATCGGGGGACTGAACACCGAGACCACCGAGAAGGCCCTGGAGCAGTATTTCAGCAAATATGGCAGGATTGTCGAAGGTGCGCCCGGAAACTACTGTTTGACCATTTTGTTTTGACTTCTTAACTTGTTTAACTCTGGATGAAGTATTCAATATCTTTTAGAAGGATCTGTAAGCTTATGTATTTTTTTTTTTAGAATTGCCCAATTTTTGCACATAAAATGCTTGTAGTGTGGCTGTAATTGTAAAGACATCAAGTGCCTTCCATTTCACATTTAAGGAGGATTACCTTAAGACTTATTTTCGACATTCATCTGGGAATGTATTGGTATTAATCATTATTAATCAATCAATCAATCAATCACAAGCCCATTCCCCCCCTCTACATCAGTCCCCACTTTATCTCCACTTAACATGAAGCCTGTTCTGAGCTAAGGACATTGTTTACTATTAAGTGCATTTTCGTCTTGCAGCAGAGTTTGTAAAAGGGGGTAAAAAATAAAAGCCTGGTTTTGTCAAACTTTTAGTGTTGCAAGATAAATATTAGTTGTGCCTTTTGTAGGACAATAGTGTAATCAGCATTAACTATCAGTCACAAAGCACACGCTGTCCTCTGACTCTGTATTTCCTCATTTCAGTTATTTTGATGAAAGATCGTGAAACAAACAAATCAAGAGGCTTTGCCTTTGTTACTTTTGAAAGTCCGGCTGATGCAAAGGACGCAGCACGTGAGATGAATGGAAAGGTAAATACAATCTTTCATAAACCATAATAAAAATTAAGAAAAGAATCAGTTTGAATTAGTGATTGTAATTTCAACTGTTCCACCAGTCTCTTGATGGCAAGCCTATCAAAGTGGAGCAAGCAACAAAGCCTCAGTTTGAGAGTGCTGGCAGAAGAGGACCTCCGCCAATGCACTCTCGCAGTCGTGGTCCACCCAGAGGCCCCCGTGGTTCCAGGGGAGGTCCTGGTGGTATGAGGGGCCCACCATCCAGAGGTAAGTTCTTAATGAGTTCAGTTGAATTTGTACAATAATGGAATGTGTGTTTTTATATTAAAAATTCTCACTGAATTAAGTTTTTTGTTTTACATCTTTGGAGCTCAGTGTGTTAACATTTGCATTTCTTGTCTGTGAAAAGACTACTACGATAATTCAGGCAGCGAAGAACCCTTCTTCAAAGGGATGTCATCCAGGGGTCCCCCTCCCATGAAGAGAGGACCTCCAGTTCGTAACGGAGGTCCCCCAGCCAAGAGGTCCGCCCCATCTGGTCCCATGAGCAGAAGTAAGTGTTCTGGCTGTGCAGCCTTAAACAGCTCTTCTGCAAGTACGCTGGCATATTTGGTGATTAATCAGCATGTTTTTTGTGTTGTTTGTTCCAGCACCCTTGTCAAGGGACAGGGATCCCTATGGTCCACCTCCTCCTCGCAGAGACTCCATGATGTCCAGGAGGGATGATTATCCATCACCAAGGGATGACCATTACAGCTCCAAAGATAGGTGGGATATTTAGTTAACTTTAGTGATACAATAGGGGTGTGACACTCAGGTTTTCCTGAGCTGAAACAAAAGTTTTTGAAATGTTTGTTTCTGAAATCTCTATAGTGTTTTGTTTTTAGCAACTGTGCTGAAAGTTTTATCTAATTAAAATAAAAATGTCCGTTACTTTAGTGAAAAATAAGAGTTGATAGTAAAGATCGTAGCCAAAAAAACTAAGAATCTATTATAACGTGGTTACAGTTTTGTAGTTATTTGTGTTTTGTTTTACAGCTACACCAGTCGTGATTATAATTCCAGAGATTCAAGGGACTATGGACCTCCTCAAAGAGATTATTCATACAGAGAATACTCCAATTCCAGTACCCGAGATGATTATGGCTCAATGTCAAGAGGATACAGGTATGAGTATGGGTTGATACAAAAAGTTAAAGACTCAGATTGGATCTCACCTGGTCCTTAAATAACAATTATTCCTTTTTATGTAGTGACCGTGATGGGTATGGTGGAGGCCGGGAAGCCAGAAGCTATGTGGACCGTTCAAGTGGTGGCTCCTACAGAGATTCATATGATGGTTACGGTAAGATATGACTCCATTTGTGTAATGACGACAGATAACCACTGTGGCACAAAGAAGAGCTGCACAAATAACCAACCGATTCATACCATTGCCAATGCAATCTCCAGTCACAAGAAGCTGCATCTTTTCTTCTCACCAGAGGAAACAGCATTTCAGGCAGTCACGTTAAGCTTTGTTTCCTGTCCCTATGCCACACCCCTGACCTGCAATCCAAGTTGCATATATGTTATTAAGAATATATGGCCATTGGCATTTCAACTGAAAAACCAAATTACATTCAAAAGCTGTGTCCGTATATCACAGTCCATGTTACCGCTGCATTTGGCAAAAACAAATCTGTTTGTGGCAATATCATGCAGAATATTTAATAAGCGCCAGAGAGTTTGCAACCATAAGGAACCCAAAAAGTCCTTGGAAACATCCGTTGACCACTGAGTATGTGTTGCCTAGCAAAGCACTCCCTCAAGGAGTAACGTTCACAAAAACCATCAAGACAACTCTGAAAACCTCAACCATACCTGCAATTCTGACACTCGGAGCTCTAAAAGGAAAAATGGCTTCTCAAATCAATGGCATGCTGAAATGGGTAACACTGCCCATCTATTCCCTTTGCTTGGATATATTACAGCCCATACCGACTAAATATCCATGTTAAATGTAAGATCGATAACATGACGGGACATTTAATCATGTCGACCACTGAAATTATTTGTCAGCGAATGACTTCTATTGGCAAAAAAGAAAATGAGCACTTCACAGTGCAAGAAAATGTATAAATTGAACATGCCAATTACCTGACCCATTGACCCTGCAGGTAACTCTCGCAGCGCCCCACCTTCACGGGGCCCCCCACCAACCTATAGTGGGAGCAGTGGAAGCAGTCGTTACGATGACTATGGCAGCAGTTCCCGGGATGGCTATGGCAGTCGTGACAGTTACCCCAGCAGTCGGAGTGAGGCTTATCCACCTAGCCGTGGTGAGCGAATGGGCAGGCAGGAGAGGGGCCCAGCTCCCCCTGTCGAGAGAGGCTACCCTCCTCGTGATTCGTACAGCAGCTCAAGTCGAGGAGGGCCACGCGGCGGGCGCGGTGGCAACCGACCTGATAGAGGGATGGCTCGCAGCAGATACTGAACTGGACTTGGAAAACACATTAAAGCAAACTCTAGTCACCGTGCACAGTTAACAAGTGTTGTGGAAGAAATCTGACAACCAGACAAACTAGCCATTGTCTAAAATCTGTGGAATATGAAGCTTAGCCTGTATCCTGACTTTTCCCGTTTTTTATGTGTAAAAGTATATACATTTTTTTTTTTTTTTTTTTTTAGTGTTGCTCTTGGTCGTGTAACAGTACAGTTACCAAGTGAGTGTTAGTTTTTGTACATTCAGTGCTGTTGGAAATCTGCAATGCCCTTTCAGTCTGGCTTTCCTACTCTAATAAAGCTTTTAGTTGTACCTTGACCACTGCTCATCGATTTTCAAAAACAGGACCAGAGACCGTAACATGAATGTAAAGTTGCAACTTGATCTCGTTTACCTCGCTCTCTGCAAAGCATAGGTGAGTCTCTGCCGATGCTTTACAGCTGAGTGACTTGAGTTCCTTCCTAACACAAATGTGTCATCAACTGGACGCTGCTGTTGTCAAAGGTTAGGGAAATGTTACTGTCAAAATGTTCCAATGTAGTTTCCTTGGAAATGGATCCATCACCCTAGAGCCACTTGATGGCATGCAACGACAAAACCAAAGGCAACAACAACCAAATGCAACTCGACTGGTAGTCAACTGCTGGTAAGCAAAGCAAACCTCTTTGTTTCTCATCTGTAAATGAGTTTCTCTTTGTCCTGTATTGCAATCTCCCCACAAAGGGTGGTACTCAAGACAACTTCGCCTCGGAAGCCAAAAAGAAAGGTCAACTGAATGTGCCCTTTTTCATTTTAGTCGGTTTTCACCAGCTAACATTGTCAAAACTGCAGCAACATCCTAAGAAGTTTTGTCCCTTTTCAGCAATGAAAGTTTAACCGCCATGTTGCCAACTTGAGCCCTCACAATGACCCTATTTGCCTAAACAATCGTCAAACTCAGTAAAATGATTGGCAACAGTGCATATTTAAATGCATTTTCTAGTAAAGATGTCCCAAGTATTTATAAGAACTCTTTTCTTGGTGAAAATTAAAAGCCTTTTTTTTTTTTTTTAAATTAAGAGCCATTTTCTCATTCTCAAAACCTTTTCCACGAGCATGCCAATCGAAACAATGGAGACCTCTGGAAGAACGCCATCGTCCTAACTGCCAAACTGGAAACAATCGCCGAAACTAATTCAGTCGGACCAAGGACTAAAAAAAAAAAACATTTTCTGATGTTTTATGAATACATGATTAAGAGAAGGGCAACCTGTTAATTGTATGTTCTTATTGCAGGGTGAATATCCCTCCAAGGCAACTGCCCTTGCAACTTACCTGAATTCTGTCCTCAAGATGTTGGACCAATTAAACCTCAGTGCACCAGTGCAGGTATGTCTACCAGAAAAATTGTAGTACACGTTCAAAAAGTTCTTTGCTAAATACATTTCTGTCTTTTGCATAGAAAAGGTTGAGTATTGCACTTTTGAAGTCTTGCAAATGATTGAATGTATTTATATTGCTGTAGAGTAAAATCGTCGTTGTAATCTTGTTTGTAATGTTTACGGTCTTTCAGATGCTGGCACAAGCTTCTGATCAGAGTGCTGGTGGAATCGTGTCGTCAAGTGGAAATGCGTGTTGAAAGTGGGAAGAACACAGGCCGAGGATTTGATCAAATTTAAGTGCTTATGGTGTTTTCAATAAAGACTAAAAATAACCTTTTGTTCACTCTGTTTTTTCTTATCATGATACAAGAATGCAAATGGCACACTTCTTCCCCTTATTTGTTGCAATAGTTACTTTTTAAAATGGGGCTGATGTGTTTGAGGTTCCTGCTTGTGACAAAACATTTTTTCAGTTTTTAACCTGATTCTAAAGCTTAAGTGGTGATGAGCATCAACATCGGCTTTTACTTTAGACCTATTGAGGCCATCATGTTTCCCTCCTGCACATATCACAATGCAACATACACTATTTGGTTGACATGGCAATAGTCACACAGCCTATTGCTTCAGAAAACTTTAGCACCACTTGCATCATGATGAATATTTTAAACTATACTGAAGATGCAATGGGTTTAAACGCTTGTGTAATAATGAGTTATATCAGAATATGTACATGTCTGGCCCACTGACCACACATCCAGTTATTCCTACAGTACGGTGGTGCTATTGTTTCTGTTCTGAAATATGCTGAACCACATCAGACACCAGCTCCCTGGTGGTGTTTCCTGATCATTGCTGCATTCCCAACTTGTAACATAATATTAGGAGAAAGTGCCCTCTGCCAGCATGTGCTACTCTGCAGAGGAAAGACGACTCCTGTCTATTGTTGAGGTGCCTGTTTGCCAGTAGGGGTGATCATCAGTTTGGCGTGTAGGAACAGCGTCGTCCTTCCCCCACCTCCTCTTTTTTTTTTTTTTTTTTTTTTTTTTTTACTTCTAGCAGAAGTGCGGATGTGAGTTGCATATTGATACGGAACAGGCCGCCAGTTTTGTTTTTTTGTGTTAGTTTTTTTTAAAGCAATGCGTGCTTAGGCAATGCTCGTTGTGTGGAGCTATGAATCCAGAGGAGCAGACGGTAACGTGGCTGATCTCACTGGGAGTGCTCAGCTCGCCCAAAAAGAACATAGCGGACCCGGAGGAGTTTCTGAAAACCTCGCTGAAGGATGGGGTCGTCCTGTGCAAGCTCACGGAGCGGCTCATACCTGGCTTCACTCCCAAGGTGAGTTGTTGATTTAAGTCACTTTAAGTCAACAAATGCATAAACGATCGACGGCTCCTGGTGAAAGGAAGGGAGGGGTTTGATGAAAAAAATACCGACAAGAACTTCTCCTCCCTGCAGCGGGCCTTTTAGTTTTTTTTTTTTTTTTTTGGCTCAACAGTACTGAGCCCTTTTTTAAAGTTTTAATAGTCGCATGTGCGTTTGATATAAAAAGCCTTATGCATTGAATTACAGCTGCATTGGTTGAGTTTGCAATTGGGAGATTTATAAGATGTGGTTTCCTGTGAAGCGAGGAAAATGTTCCGCATTCTTGACATGAGTGACTCGGTGTGAACACCCACCAGAGAAAACAGGACACACTCAGTATGAAGTACTGCATGAAGCACTGGACACAGACGCAGCTTGTACACAACTTTTTTTGACGTGTTTTTACCCAACGTTTACAACACGCTTTGCTTGTTAAGGTGACAAAGTTGTTAATGACAAATAACAGTTGCAGAGACAGTTCGTCACTTCCTCCTGGACGGCGCTCACCGACTCGACCTCCCCTTTGAAAAAAAAGAAAAGAAAAAAAAGACAAGCTGAACTAGAATAAAACCGGAAGTAGTAACTTCTCTCTTTTATGATAAACTCCCCTGCATGGTTGTCGCTCTTTCTGTTTGATTGTCATAAAGTCTGGACAGTTAAAAAAACAAAACATATTTGTCCTCTTTGTTTCATTTTTGAACGTCACATACCACCGGTAATAAAACTTTATTTTGAAAGTTTGCAAAGGGAGCGGAAGTTCTGCTTAAATCCGGTTACTTTGACTATTCTGTGTTGTTAATGCTTATGTATGCGCGAAGGGGACGTAGACAGAATCCAGTTATTTAGTTGACTGCAGGTTACCACTTTGCATTGTTACTTTTGATGTGTCACTGAAATGACAGCAGATACGAGCTTGTGTCACATGTCTGTCTGCTGTAGTCTTCTAAGCCTCGGTTTGTGTTTATATATTTATTTCATGTGTGTGTGTTCAGTATTGCCAGGATCCGAGAACTGAAACCGACTGCATTACCAATATCAAGGAGTTTTTAAGAGGATGCTCGTCCCTGAAAGTGGAGGTAAGTAGTTTTTGTGTGCAAAAGTAGGATTATTATTTGACATGGCCTGCTCTCTCTTTCATTCTCTCTTTACTTAACCATCTGAGCTCACTGCAGTGTACAGTGTGGACTTAAACTTGTGTTGTGATCTGCTTACCCTGCTGACATCTGTTTTCCTCGCAGTCCATGCTGTCACTCACTCCCACTCCCCAGACAATGAGGGGAACTGCTCTGACTAGTTGTTTTCAAATGGACACAACTAACTTTTAAACAGTGTTTACTTCCTTTTTAAACTCAGTTTCTCTTTCTTACTGCATCGACATTGTTAGTGGTTTGTTTTCTGCAGGTGTAAACAACCCCCTGGTCATACACTGCAGGGCTATTTTGGTAAAAAGATGTTCAAATCATTCACAGATGTTGGGAGTTTTCCCTGTCTCTGTACCAGCCTGTTTTCTGCCACACTGGACAGTCATTTCTCCTCCAGCTTTATAAATAATACTTTCTGGTTTTGGGTCACATCAGTTGGTTTCTTTAAACAGCTAATTGAGTCAGAAAGCTTGGCTCAGTGGAAAGTCAAGTGGTTCGGTTGTCCTGCACAGCTGGCTTGTTATGTCTGGGAGGTCCCCTTTGCTTTTATCCACCAACTCTGCCGTAGCCCATAATTACACTTTTTGTGGCCAGCCAGTAGCTCATCGGCAGAAGTTTTTGCCTTTTGTCCAATTTAAAAGTCGGGGGATGTGTGTGGTGTTACGGCAAGCCCTACCCACCCATCCTTTGGTCAGTGATGTGATCGTGGTTAGAGAACTTTTTCTCCCTTTTTTTTCTTGCCATAGCAAATGGTGGCTGCTTGTCCTGTGACTGCACAAAGAGGAGCAGTCATACTGCTTTCACTTCTGCACTGAGATGAAGAAAGAGGAAGCACCAATTACCGCCACATTAAGGCCACAGATTTTTATGCCGCGTTAAAAAACTGCATGAGATTATTTATTTGTTCTGATTTTACACACTGATACTGTCATCCAGAGTAACATGTATTCATAACATGACTCATTGAAACTGCTGGCTCTAAGCATGGGCAAGATGTTCATACTGGCTACAGTTATTTCTGATCAATATTGTGATGCAAGACCTACATGCTCCATTTTGTTTCATCAATACAAATGGGTTTTCCAGTATTTTCTACTTTTTAAACCGGTTGTACAAGATCATTTTGCTTAATGTCATGTTCTAGATTTTTTACATCATGAAAAGTAAGCTGAGTAAATCTAGATAGTCATGTAGACCCTAAGGTTGATCCTATAACCAGAGATGTAACGGTCACACTTGATTTAAGTCTAGATGAGGTTTTACATAACCCATCACCAAGGCTGTACTACTCAAACTCTATATTTAAGATGTTTTATTTAAAATGGGAAACCTTATCTGTTAGAGGAAAGAAGATAGCTGTCTGAGACACAGTGAGCAAGCAGCTTGAGTGTGTGTGTGTATGTGTGTGCGAGCATCATTGTGTGCATGCAAGTGCACAGCAAATTGCAAATGGGTCTGGCACTGTCTGTTTTATTAGAAACCACTAAATTGCAAAATATAGGTCATGCTCAACATGTCACTTTATATCTCTGTCTCTTTGTGTGTTTAATTATGTGTGTGCGTCTCTATTGTTTGTGCTGTCCCTGTGTCCACTTAGCAAGCTTTACGGCTCAGATATGTGCTATCAGTAGAAGAAATTAAATTTGACTTACTCTTTCTCCACATCTAATGGATTCCAGCTTGTATAAACTGTGTTTTTTTGGGGGGTTTTTTTGGTCTGATGCCATCTTCTCTGTTCCTTTTCCATCCAGGGGTTTGAACCAGAGTGTCTATACACTGGTGAGAATTTTGGCAAGGTGCTGACCACTTTGCTGGCAGTCAACTTTGCCACACAAGGTAAGAATTTTGCAGTCTCTCTCTATGTGCGTCCCGTCCCTCATATCGGGGGATTCTGGATGAAATGTGTCCTCTCTGAAAGAAAAGCATTAAATTGAAGAGATTAGTAGCATTCAGTCTCATGTAACGGTATTCTCATGTGTGAAAATAAATCATGACTTCAATGGAAGTCTGTATATTTCGCTCCCTCCCCTGACACTGGATGCAAACATTCCAATACACAAGCTTTGGTTGTGAAAAACAGCAAATGTAGCAACATATTAGCAGGTGATTCCACATGGATGTTCTATGATGGTGGTCATTTTTCACAAACTTTGTCCATGCAGCCATTGTAAATCATGATTTTGTGTGTGTGTGTGTGTACCCGTGGGCAGCTGGCATGGCAGTGTGTGTTTGTGTCATGCTGGGTGCCATATTTACTCGTGTGCATCCATTGATACACCCTTAATAATATCCTCTTTTGTTCGTTACATTATTTGACATTTGGATTGAGCTCAGAATGAAGCTGAGTGCATTATGTTTGTAACACACACACACAACCATACACACATTTCTCAAGAGCATTTATTCAATAAGGACGCAGCATGAAATGGTTTGCCGTGCAGCAGCCCCATAGGCTAATTACTTTGCTTGAGAGTCCTTGTTTTGAGGGGCACTGAAGAGGTTATACCATTCTCCCTTTTTAGTTTCCGACTCACAGCGGCCAGAAAACCAGCAGCCTTAGAATTATCTAGTCAGCGTTTCTGGATCAATCTGCCACCTCTGCGTGCCTCGTGATAAATTATAATGTTCCAGGCTATTTGAGAACACGTGTTTGCGACATTACTGTTGGTAAACAGGGTAATGTGAATATGCCTAAATGACAGTAAAGAACGGAGCATGATATTAGCGTTGCCGCGCCTCATAATTATTTTCTTCTCTGATTAATTGATTACTCCATAAATGAAAGGTGTATAACCCAGATATTGAATGTACAATGAAGTACAACAGACAAAGGCACCAAATCTTCACTTTTCATATGCTAGTTCTTGCAAATATTTGGCATCCTTGCTTGATATATTACTGAATTGATTCATTGCCGAATGGTTTTTGACCCATCAATTAATCGGCTAATTGTTTGAACACTAAATGATGATATCGTCCTTTGGGGATATATTACACTTGCTTTGACTTTGTTAATGCATGATAATTCTCTAGAGTGCACTTAAATGAAGGGGAAGACACAGTGCTACAGTGTGAGATGTGGACCAGAAGCCTCCGTCAGTACTCTGGCTCTGCTTGATATGCAAATCTTTTATAGGCTGGCTGTGCCCAGCAGCTGTTCTCCCATCTTCAAAAGTGAACTTGATTTGAAGTGGATTAGTTACAAGTTAGTTGATGTGATCAAACATAAGAGGCCTATGTGTTTTCATTCGTTATCCTCTTCCAAGTATGGCTTTGCTCCTGACATTTCTCTTCTCAGAATCAATGTTTGTTCAGGGTAAATGCTTTTGAACATAGCCCGCATACGTAAATAGCTTTGGTAACCACAGAGCATAGCTGACAGAAGGGCTTGTTAGGCTTCTCTGTGTGTGTGCGTGTGTGTGTTGGGAGTGGCATGTGGGATTCACCATGAGCCCAACCTGCAGTACATGTGGTCTGTCCATTCTGCCCTCGGTGTCACTTTCATCATATCAGTTAGCCCTCCCTGACGTCTCAGCATATGGACATCAGTAGGGAATCTCCAGCTTTTTTTCTCCATACATTACATAGAGTTCCACATGATCTGCTGATGAAACAAGATTACATGAAGTGTTAACATAGGACATTTTACTGCCTGTTAGTGAAAGTGCACAGTAACATTTGTCAGTTTTATTGCCGTGATCTGAACTCCTTATTGGATGTGTATAAGAGGTTATTAAGGCTAATGGGGTACTGTTATTTATTTTCTGTCTTCTGTGATTTGCACACGGATTAGACAGTGGACTTGGCGAGCATCCAGTTGGCATTTGATGGGTAGTAAGGTATGTGTTTCCGCTTGTTAGCTCGAAAGAGGTTGCAGGGCTGCCATGTGTCACTTTTCAAGTGAGTCCTAGCGACAGAATTGATAGCTGTGTCAGTGGACTTCACTTCTGCTGCAGGACAGCCGGCAGCCACTGACCCTAAATCACTGTAAATCTGCTGCAGAGGCTCAGTGAAGACTCTGTAGAGGAGATGCGTGACAGTGACATAAATTAGATTTTTATATTTCACTGAACTGCACTTCAGATAAGAGACAGGTGTCAAGTAATCAGAATAAATAGATTTGCTGAACCAACACTTAGACAGCCTTAGCAATCACTGATACATACTTTGTATTGTAATCTAAAGAATGCATCAAGCCTCTCCTCTTTGAACTGTTTTATTTTATTATGTAGTCTTGTGCCAGTTTTGGTTAAATCAGACGATTCTAACAGGCATTGTAAATCTGTAGCCCATGTGTGTGTGTGTGCGTGTGTGTGTGTGTGTTTTCTATCCTGGGGCTGTGCAAAGCAAAGGACCAAACTCACATGATTCATCATCAAGATGTCAGCACCCAAAGTATGAGCACCTGCATCAACTGTGATGATGATGATGGTATTTGTGTGTTGTTGGGGAAGTTGTTCCCCCTGATGAGAACAAGGCCAGGGAACCACAAATCAATGTAACCAAAGTCAAATATGATCATATTTCCTTTGTGTGTGTGTCCACAGACTGTGCTGCTGAGAGGTCATGTTCGCAGTCCGGTGCTCACTCTCCTAACCAGTCGACGTCTTCACACACACTCTCCTCTGCCAAATCCAAAGGCTCTCTGCGTAGACAATCCAAATCAGTGGTAGGGTACCTTCTGTATTTTCTGTTATCTGCTCACATTTAACAGGCTTGTTCACTTTCCACATATTTCACATTTTAGTTGTTGTTGTTGTTTACCCAAGATGACTACAGATTTCATTCTCTTGCATAATGAAGAATAATTTTATCAATAGAAGCACAAAACATTTGCCACAAAGCCAAATTTAAAAGCAATATATGCAGGTTAAAGATAGATTTTATAATGCACCCTATATATGTACAAACATACAGATACTGTCGCTGATACACCCAATGAGATTTGTGTTTGACCGTCTCTCCAACAGGAGATGTCTGAGAACGGTGGAGGGGGGCAGCTGTTGGTGAAGGCTCGCTTCAACTTCAAGCAGAACAATGAGGATGAGCTGTCATTTAATAAAGGGGACTTGATCCATGTGATGCGGCAGGAGGACGGCGGATGGTGGGAGGGCACACTCAACAGCAAGACAGGCTGGT
Organism: Anoplopoma fimbria; assembly: GCF_027596085.1. Taxonomy (NCBI): domain Eukaryota; kingdom Metazoa; phylum Chordata; class Actinopteri; order Perciformes; family Anoplopomatidae; genus Anoplopoma; species Anoplopoma fimbria. Next base: position 16,749,384 of record NC_072452.1, read on the forward strand.
TCCCCAGCAACTACGTCCGGGAGATCAAACCCTGCGGTGAGTTTGGCCACGCGATCAGGATCATGGATTCCTGAGTAGGATGGTGCTGTACGTTTCAAAAGGAGTTTATTGTATAACATTTTGCATATCATACAAAATATGCATTTACATAATTTGCATTTAACATCTTATTTTGGAACTGTAATGATGGTGCTATGGTAGAGTTTGATGATGCAGTGGCATTTTTCTGTTTTAAAAAAAAAAAAAGGAAGCTTTGATGAAAAATAGTCGTGTTGCAAAATACAAAGCAGCTTGGTTTAGGTTCCCGGTCAGGGAGGGAGAGCATAACGTGTTTTACATAAGCATGTTGCAACACTTCTTTCGAAGTATAATAATAGATAAGATGGGGTTAAAAGATAGAATTCTGAGGTCTTATTAGTTTGAAAAAAAGGTTTTCGTCATCATCTGAAGCTGATTTCCCTAAAATAAATATTTTTTCATGCCCCAGTGACGGAGACAGATGTGTCCGGGGCCACTATGTTTTTGGGTTGTCCATCCGTACATCAGTCTGTACGTCTGTCCGTCCCACTCTCATGAACATGATATCTCATGAACGTCTGGAGGGAATTCTTCAAATTTTGCACAAACGTCCACCTGAAATCAAGGATGAACTGATAAGTTTTGGTAGTAGGGATCAAGGTCACCGTGACCTCGAGAATTCATATACTAATTATGAAAATTTATGTTTAATAGGAAAAGTTATGAGGTGATGACATTTTGGACAGACATGGAAGTAATATAGCTGAGGAAATGATATATATATTCATTACAGACGGGGGGTTTTTTTTTCATCTATTTTGATCATTATAATGAATTAGCTCTGAGAAGCACTCCAATCCTTTTTACTTATCTCCTCTACAGAGAAGCCTTTGTCTCCTAAAGGCACTCAGCTGACCAAGAACTACTACAGTGTGGTGAGTCAAATTCATGTAAAACATGAACAAATATCATTATTCATTATGTAACTTAGATTACACAAAAAAATGTTTTTATGTGGAATCTTGATAATACATGAAGCAGGAATTCATACATTTCAAATCAATTTGTCATTCTTAAAGCTTGACTGTCAAAATACTGCCAGCTCATACTGACTTATAGTGACTATTTTACATATTTGTTTTCTTCATTTTGTTCAATTTAGTTTAGTTATCTAGTTTGTTACCTCTCAATTTTGAAACCCCGCTCTTTCAGCGGGGCCAAACATTTTCTCACATTTTAAGTGAACTAAAGATAACGAGAGGACTGACGAAGTATTGTGGACTAATATAAACAAACATAATCCATATTTTCATAACTATGAACTAGTTTTACCTGGAAAATTTTACTTTTTTTTTTTAATCTGCCAACATTAACTTTTCTGCTGATTGTGCTGCTTTTGCAGGTGGTACAGGACATCTTGGAACATGAGCGGGAGTTTGTCAAAGAATTACAAACAGTGCTCAGCTGTTATCTACGACCTCTAAAGGACAGCGACAAGTAAGAGCAACGAAAACGAGATGTTACAGATATATTAATGGGCAAAATGCATCATCTAATCCAGAGGGCAATGTGTAATTCTATATGTGTATGCTATGTATGAAATTAACATTTCAGAAATAAGTCACTATTCTTGAATTTACTGAAATTTTAATTGATGTTAATTGATTTCTTTCATCATGCCTGATATAAAACAGTCGCTATTGTCTCCACTGACTTTAAACATGTGTGTGTTCAGGCTGAGCAGTGCAGACAGCGCCACCCTCTGTGGAAACCTGGAGGAAATACTCACCTTCCAGCAGGGACTGTGTGTGGCTTTGGAGGACTGTACCAAGTAAGTCATGCTGGACACGGACCTTCATAGAAACTTTTTGCAGTTGGGTCAGTTTTTTTTTTTTTTTTCAATAAACTAATCTTAGTGGAGAGGAAAGATTGGACCACAGTGTGAACCTGCTGTGCTTGTATTGTACGTAATCAAATGCCTTTTAGAAGACCATTCTAGTATTCATTTAGATTTTATAGGAGTCATTTACTATACTGCACACTCTGACTATACCTTGCTTCCAAGTGTTCCGCAAAGCATTACGTACTTGATTACATTTTTTCAGTCACTTTCTTCCTCCCAGACATTTCCTCCTATTTATTTCTTCATGGCTCGGTTACCAACTTGCAGAGATTGAAAAAAAAGAAAGAAATTGAAATAGGTAATCCATCATAGTCAACATGCAGCCCAATATATTTACTATGGCCTCTGGAAACAAATTCCTTCAAGATAAAAAAAAAAAAACATTCATACATTTAGAAGGTATGGTATGCTTTGGGGAAATGGCTGGTAGGGATGTGAAGTATCTAGAGTTTTTGAAATACAGCAAAATATATAATTTAAGTTTAAGGCCAGGGAATAGCTGTCAAATTCAGTTTAAGAAATTCTTAACATATTACGATTTTTTTTTGGTGTCCTTTTAGTCCGATGAGAAATCAGTTGAATTTCAAAGACCGGTATTTTGCCAGAACGATCTTCTGTTTTACCTTTCAGTAAAACATCTTTGACAAAATCAAATGTAAGTCGCCCTAAATAATGACAGCTTTTCAGTTATTTGGAAATTATTCAGTACATCATCACTGCAAACTTTTTTACTCTCTCCATATCTTTCTTTTGTCTCTCATATCTCTTGTTATTCTTTCCCTAACCCTTTTCGTTCTGTCTTTGCAGAGTCCCAGAGGGCCAGCAGCGAGTGGCCGGCTGCTATTTAAACCTGATGTGTCAGGTCAAGAATCTGTACCTGGCTTACTGTTCCAGCCATCCTTCAGCTGTTTGCATCCTCACTGACCACAGGTCAGTCATACCAGAGCCGTAACAAAGACAAGTCTGATTCTTAATTGTGAAGATATTTTGAGAATTTGAATGGTGCAAATGTAATAGCCCTGCTGTCACATACCGACTCTGTTCAGTCATTTGGCCTAATTTTCAGGCATTTGATTGTCCTAAATGTGCCTCATGGTGGTAGACTCACTCAACTCATGAAGGTTACAACTATGTAGTAGTACATGTTTTTTTTCCAAAACAGAAACAACATCCTTCACCCTATCTTAAACCAGCAGGGTTCACAAATTGATTACTGGGGTCATAACAACTGGGATTTCCTAGGTAGGAAACAAGAGAAAAATAATATTCTCCTCCACAAATTTGGAGTTTTGTTTGACCCCTTCCTGCCCCTAAAATGTATTCAAATGAAACGGTCTGAGAAGGAATAATGACTATTTGATTGAGTTGCTCAAAACTCAGACATGCAGCCTGTAATGTGTTAAGGGGTCAAGGGCAAAAAAGGTTGGAAACCATAAACATAACCAACCTAAATGCCCTCAGACTTTGCTTAATCACTAGTCTATTTCACAGTAATGTGTTTCATAAATTTGAGAAGAGTTGACAAGGTTTATTGATACTTTAACTTCCAACCACAAGGTGTCAGCCTTCCCATTCGTAAATAACCAGGGGGCTGAACTCAGTATGAGCAGTTACACCGAGTCCTCTGAGTGCTGAAGGTTTCCTTCAACCCTGTTTCTATTAAAGAGCATCATTCTCATTAAGTGGGATCGGCTGTTATTAATCTGTTTTGCATAGATCATTGTGTCTGTGAAACAGCAAACATTGTTTTATTGATATTGAGTAATGTAGAAGGAGCTTGTCAGATTCTACATAGTGAGCTGCAGATTAAGTTGAATTACACACAGGAAGCAGACTGTTGACAGGATACATTGTCATTGTGGTTATGTAGACAGGCAAGCGAGGCGCTTATTTCTCAGTAAGCACATTTGCATTTCAGTAGCAGGAGCCTTTTTTTGACATTCACATTTACTAAATGTTAGAAGTTACTGTTGCTACAGGATGCCGTATGTTTGAAGTGTTGTATCATGGAAACTTGTGAATGGTGTTACTTTCAGAGCCCTTTTTTAAGTTTGCAGTGAAGTGAGAGTATTGCAAGCTGAAAAATGCAAAAAACGATTTGTGCTGTCTGTTTAATGTTATTATCACCATTACAGTTATCTGTGGGCCATTCTCGCGTGCACACCAGGTGTGATATGCGGTGTGTTTTTGTAACCGTGTTTGTGGTTCTTATAGCAAAGACATATGAATGGAAACGTAAATAAGTGGTTAGACATTTTTAATTTCATGGGTTCACAGTCAAGAAATAAAAGCTTTTTATAATGCAGCAAATCAGTATAATATATAGTTTTGCCTTTTTAAAGCATTGTTTTTCAGTGATGTGTTCAGTGTGTGTTTTTGTAAATGTATCTTTGCTGTGGATGCTCATATAATGCTCATTGTGTGGAAAGAAATTGCTCCTTTGGGCACATTTAATCTATTTACATATCTATTTTCCACTACACCTACATAGATAGCATATTCGTTAATATATTACTCTCTTGCAATATATAGCACATCCGAAATTTGACAAGATGATAAAACCTTTTCCGTGTGCAAAATATTTAAATCCCTTTGCTACTGTGTGTATACCATCTGGACAGAGATTTAAAGAAATTTATAAACTACATTTTCATCTTAATGCAATGTGTTGTGGAAGCATGAATGTCTTTTTGGTACCATCAAGTTCCCATCATCATAAATCTGCATCTTTGAATAGTTCTAGAGCCTTGACCCGTACAGTCGGGGCTGCTGCCCTGTACACTGTAGTTTACCCTGTAAAATAACCTAAACTGAGCATAAAAAGTGTTTGTTTTTGTGTGTTTAACAGTGAGGAACTAGACAAGTTCATGGAGAGCCAAGGAGCCAGTTCCCCAGGGATCCTGACCCTGACCACCAGTCTCAGTAAGCCCTTCATGAGGCTCGACAAATACCCCACGCTGCTGCAGGAGCTGGAGAGACATGTGGAGGTATAGTAGATAGAAATAAACTAAATAATGTCTAAATATATACTGAAATGATATGTAATTAAATATATTTATTTTAATAGAAGAATTTAAAATACAATCAGAATGTTTGTTTTATGTCTGTAATGTTTATCTGTAACAACAGTTTAGACAGCTTTTAAATTTTGTAGATTGGATTTTTCCCCAACAACTAAACAGACACTAATGTCTGACAATGTATGTCAATGGAAAATTAAAAACCCTTAAGTCTGTATCTCTTGCGTATATTACAGCCTACATAGTATAAGCTGAAACATTTAGAGTTCGGCTGCTATGTTTGTTGATGTGTTGTTTTATTTCCTCCACAGGAAGCCCACCCGGACTATGCTGACATTTTGAAGGCAACAGCAGCATTTAGGAACCTAGTGGTAAGTCTGGAGACGTGCAGAGGGTTCTGCATGCTTAAACTAGTCTCCAACTATATTATCTTTGTTCATAATCACCAGGGATTTGTCCTTTTCACGGTACAGAACAAGGCTGAGTTAAACAAGTTGTAGGCCTCTCATGTTCATTCTCAATTATTGGGTTGTAATTTTTTATTTTTTTTTGTCAATTTATCTATTTAGCTCCTCGAAAAAATGTAAGATACTGCTTTGTATCAAAGAATAAAATGTTGCTTAGAGCATAGGTAGATAGTTTTTTTTTTTTTTGCATCATTGTGTGAAATTCCAAAATTACGTTTCAGCATTTCAAGTGGTCCGAGAGAAAACAGACTTTTCCTCGCCTCCTCTTGGCTCTGTTATTAGGCTTGAGAAAGTTTACCCCGTGATGGGAGACTTTGGCCAATCACAGGTCATTTCAGAGAGAGGGCATATTGGCAGTTATACAAATGCACGTGCACATGCACAGCCCTTAAGATGGCCTCGGAGCTTGCTGGGATGTGTCCTGTCTGAAAAACTCAAATGGTTAACATGTTGAATTAAAATATACAAGATTATTAACCCATAGACCGGCATGCATAAATGGTCAGACATGTTCTCTGTGGTTAACCGCTGACATCCATACTGCCGACCCCAGCATTAAGTTAATTTGCTTTTCAGATGTATGTTTAGTCTCTAATGTTAATTATCTGACCTTATCACTCAAATTAAATCAGTCTCATGTTTGTGACTATTTGTATACATTTTATGATGTTGACTTTGTTGTCAGACGGGTAACAAACAAATGACAGTGTAACGTAACATAGCAATAGATAAACAAGCACAGCGTTGGCAAGAGGGTGAAATAAATGGAGGTGTGTGCTTCATGTTGATGATCATGTTGTTCCTGCAGTGGGTGTGAACTGAAATGCCATCTCAGAAGAGTTGGATTAGAGACAAATGACCGCATTGTACCTGAGTGAACATCACTCTGAGACACAGTTTCCTCGGTAAAGCTGTGGAGTTTCTAGTAAGAATAGATGAGGTGACTCACATGTCTCTTTAGCAGAGTTGCACAGGAAAGCAGGAAAAAAAAAAACATCACCCAATACTGACTGTTGTAATTTGCAAGTTTCATTTTTCTTTGTGTTTTTAAGTGCGTGGTTTGGGTGGGCAGGGGCTTATGAAATGCTAGTTACACCTCTGCAGCTCTCCGTGTTCAGAACCTCATTTTCGCACGATGTGCCGTGGAAAGTGTCATTTTTCCTGTTTGAGGAGGGAGAGCCCCTGCACAGCACCTGAAAACGTGCTACTTTATGTTGCAGGTTACTCCATATAGTTATGACAAAGAGGTAAAAAAAAAGAAAATGTACACATAAATATTGAAGTAAAGGGTAACATTTTCTAAAGCTGTCTCCATAGTGGGAAAATATCCCTGCTGCTCATTACTCAATATTTCAAAAAGACAAGAAAGCACCTTGTTTTGTACGAGGGTGTCTGACATATTTGACATTTTGGTAATTGGACTGGAACTCATCAAATCCAGTAATCTAAAAAAAGATATGAGCAAAACTAATTCCAGATCAGCTCAATTATTTTTCCAATTCTATCCAAAGTAGTCTTTTATATTTATATATATATATATATATATATATATATATATATATATATATATATATATATATATATATATATATAAATGTTACTGTTGTAATGAATTATAAATATTTTTGCATCTTCATAGACTGAACGATGTGTGTGTGTTTGTGTTTAGACGCAGTGTCAGGAGCTGCGGAAGCGCAAGAACCTGGAGCTGCAGATCTTATCAGAACCAGTGCGTGGCTGGGAGGGAGACAGCATGAAGAGCCTGGGTCACGTGGCCTACATGTCCCAGGTCCACGTAAAAAATGGGTCCAGTGAGGTGAGAGATGTGTCGGGTATGATGCAGTAAAAGTAAAAGAAAAGCTGTAGATTAGAATCACCTGTGTTTTATTGAGTCAAAGAGGATAAAAAGAAGGAAAACTCAAAGGATTTATTGCATTGTGAAGCACAACCTTTGCTTTTGCATGCACAGAGAAGACTGTAAGAAGGACTTGATCTTATTTTATCATCTATAATATACTTTGGAATAATGGAGGCATTTCATATTTAGAATAATCATATCCATTTCTCAATGAAGCCTGCTGGGTACCTCTCCCGTTACCATGTAACATATACTTTATTAGCAGTTAGACATGCAGTTCTCATAATTTCACAGTAAAAAATGTTTTGTTTTTGTTTTAAAATTTAGCCAATAATCCAGACAGCTAAATGACCCTAAATAGTTCACGGAATGTGCAATAAATCTTTTGTTCCTTCATGAGTCCAAATTGAGATCAGGCCAATTCTTATTGGCTAATATCTTCACAGCCTGCATGCTTTTATCTTTTATCTTTATATGTCATATATTGTCCTAGATAGAGAATGCATGGGGTGTTACAGGTAAGCAGACAGAGGAAGTGTGAATGGCACCTCGACGGGAAGCGCTCTAGATTAGTTTTGACTAACACCACGCCCTGATGCCAAGAAGTGTGTCATTATTTAAAACAAATGTGGAGCATTTAACTTAGCCTAAATGTGTAATAGGGTTCCCAATGAACTGTTAGTGCAAAATGAGGGCCTTGTTTTTTGGTAATTCAACATCCCCCTCATTTGTTAAAGCAGAAACCTATGTAGGCCACACACATATTGAAACACCATCTCCTCTTTATTGTGTGATTTCTGTGGAGGGGTCGACTTTGAGTCGGTGGTTGTAAGAAAGCCCAAGATAGACATTTGGATTCACCCTCTTTTATGTTTTTTTCTCTGCTAACTGCTTTCCAACCACCATACTCATCACCATACCAACCATCTTGGCAGCCCATCTTATTTTCCATCTATATAACAATCAACAACCTGGCCAAGCCAGTTCCTAGTTGCTAACTTGAGCTAAAATATGCTAGTGTCAGCTATAATGATGGTTTTGCATCAGAAGGAGTTTCCTTAACTAGAACGCAATTGATTTATGACAAGCAACATAATGAACAGGTTCAACTGCAGCCACCTTCCTTTCACTGATTGCATAAACTAAGTCATTTTTGTCCTTTGTTTGCAGGAAAAAGAGGAGCGCTACTTGATGCTTTTCCATAATGTGTTAGTCATGCTCTCCGCCAGTCCCCGGATGAGTGGCTTTATTTATCAGGTGAGCGACATAGTAATACAGTATTTCTCCAACATCAGTCCTTCATGAGTATTATTTCCCATTTGTATGAGCAGTCATTTTTTTGGGCACATGATGTCATTAATTTAAGGCTATAACAAAATATAGTAGACATGTCCTACCTATGATATGGTGATATCTTATTTCCTCTCCCTTTGCTTGTTGCATTCAGGCTAGACTGCCACTGACAGGCACCACAGTAACAAGACATGCAGAGGATGCGGACAATGGCCACTACGCCTTGGACATTACAGGTTTGCATCTGAAGGGACTGTGTGTTCAAAAAACAAAGTTCTTACAGTGTCCAATCCCAGGGAACTAAATCATTCAACAAAACTTACAATTTTAAATGTAAAGTAACTGTCGAGGCAATCCTTCTCCCTGTCTAGTATTCATGCTGGTGGCTGTACACAGTTGAGAAAAAAGATCAGACTTGCCCTACTTTTTCAAAGTAAACCAGTTGCTTCACACATGGATATAGATAAAGCATTTGATTCAGATCATTGCTTTACTTCCACAATTAAGGCCTTTACACATTAATTAATTTGCAGTTCAATATATTTTTTGAACTAACGTTTTTGTCATGAATACTTTCGCATAGAACACGAATAAAGGCATCAAACATTCACGTTGTGCAAACCGGGTAGAGCTGCACCTGTATTCCAAACTAAGACGGCAAACTTTTAACCCTCATAGAGGCAGTGCATTCCAGATTCCACTCATTCCATACTTACCTTTCACAAAGTTGGCCACAAACATATACAATTCAGGCGGGAGTTTCGTATTTTTGTGTGTAGCTCCCGGTGTGTGAAGGACTTAAGAAATGGAAGTCACCAAAACATGTTGCTTTTCTTGCCTTACACTGTTATCTCTTTGTTTGCTGTATCTTTGTGTACAGGTTGCCCATTTTGCGTTTAATCGTGAACATTTGAAGTAGACTTAGACCTCCAAAAGACACCTGCATTTCACTTAATTAGCTTCTCTAGTTGTGGCTGTGACATGTTGACTTTTGTCAGCCATAGGTGACTTACACTGAAGGAAGTGTGTGTGTGCTTGGGTGTTCATGTGCTGCAGGAAGCATGATCGATCGTGTTACAGTGTTCTGCAGCAGTGCCCAGGAGTTACAAGAATGGCTAGAGCACCTTCAGCCCTTTACCAAAGGAGGAAGCCCTGCAGGAACCATCACAAAGGTCAGGACACACACACGTATACAGTGCACCGTCAAATCAATACCAAAAGTGAATCCTGCAACATGCTGAGGTGTGAAAAACATTAGATTCATCTTTCATCGCACGTCTATTCCCACACATTTGCTTGTCTTCTTTCCTTTGATCGTCTCATGTAGACTGTAGAAGGCAAACCACTGAGCATGGTCGGCACTGCAACTCACACGTCCCACCCGAGCAGCCTCAGCACCGCCAGTCGCGGCCCCCTGGAACCGCCAAAGACGAGCAAGCCCTGGTCTCTGAGCTGTCTCCGCCCCGCGCCCCCTCTCAAACCCTCTGCTGCTCTGGGATACAAAGAGGTAAGAGGTTGTAGAGTTGCAAAAACAAACCTACACAAGCTTGATATGCATCTTCTTTTAGCAGTACATTGTTAGTCAGAAAAAACGCAAAAAGTCCTCCACTTCAAGTCCCTCTCTTTGCCCCCTTTGCTGTCTCTTTATTCAGAATTCCACTCTCCTGTTTTACACAATACTTTCCACCGAACATGCAAATAACACAACTGAAGTTAACATACGCCTTTATTCTATAAATTTGACTATCATTGGCACATATTCAGCAGAATTTCTATGGTTATTTGGGTGGCGAATATCACCATGACAACCTAAAGTCGTTATCTATTGGAACGTCAGCCCCCTGTAATGTACTTTTGTATCTTAGTTCCAAAGTAGCCTTCAGTATTTATAGATTAATGTTAGATTTTTAACTTTTCTGCTGTTGCTGAACATTTGCATTCACCTTTATTGACTCCTTAGTGGCGTTCGACATGTTAACATAACTTAAGCTACATGTGGTCACAGACTCTAAAAACGTTGTACTGTGCCGTGATGACATTAGGAAAACCCGCCACATATGTAGAATAGTAATCTGCATGTGTGGGCCACCTAAATAAAGTACATGACTGAAAAGCAGCAACAAGTATTATTAGAATGCTATTAATAATGCAGTAAATAGAATAGATTTAACACAACTTGAACAGTGCCTGAAACATGACAGAGTGTGATTATGTTATAAGTAAGTTAATACCAATTACAAAGTTTAGTTTCAATTACAAAGTCTGACTGGCATTGAGTGTACCAGTGGTTAAAATCTACATTTGCTGTGGGGGTAATGGTGCTCTCACTCTGAAGTCAACGTGGGAGGTAGAAGCTTTCACAAAGTTTTCAGTCAGCTCTTTTAAACTTTCAGTTAGCATGGGCAGTCTAGGGATGTGTTGAATACAGTGCGTCAAGGTACTTTTTTTTCTTTTTTCTTTTAAAGCTCCAATCTAAAAATGATTTAATCTCTGTGCGAAATCAAACTTGTCCTACACAGGCTGATTCTTGTCCACTGTGAGAATGGAACCAAGCAGGCTTGTATATATTGGGCTCTTTTTCTCTGCCCTGCAAAGAATGCATGTATAGTCCTCTGAATGCATAACCTTCTTTCTGCCAAATTCTCCATATATCTCTCTTTTTTTTTACTTGAAGTAATCAACATATTCTGCATAAACAACGAATAGGTGAATTACAGACTGGGGTATAAAAATGTTCACCATTAACTCTCTATCACACCCTTCTCTCGTCGTATTTTTTCATGCACATTTCCCCTTTTTTCTCTCTTTCTCCATCCTGCCTTCTGTAGAGGATGTCTTATATCATGAAGGTAAGGTTAGATCACACTCTGTTTCTATCTGTGTGTGTGGGTAAGGATGTGGGTTAGGGGGTGGGGGTGGTATGCGTTTGGGACGGGGTTGCCTGTGTGTGTGTGTGTTTGCCCCAGTGTCGAGCTGGCATGCCATCGCTCTGTTTGCTTCACTCCTCTCTCATCGTCATCTGTTGGTTTCCTGTTTTCTGTGGCCCTGCGTGTCTGCTCTTTTTTTACTCATTCCCTCTATGGAGACAAGTTAAAGACAACCTTTCTCATGCAACAGTAGTAGACTACTAGTTTCTACTTGGGGTGCATCATTCAGCCCTGAGTTGGTTACTTTGCACATGTGTCACATCTGAATAATCAGCAGCCAAAATATGCTGTCATGGGTAAGATCATGTCTCTTTTTAAAGGGTAACACCAACTAAATTAAGAATTCCAATACGTTATTTCCATGGCCTAGGAAAGTTCAATCAATATTTGTGAACATGAGCTAATGTCTCGCTAAATCAATTTAAACATTTCAAATGTGTCCCAGATGATTTCCCGTTGCAGTGCAACAAACCAGTACCCTGTTTCATTTACACTCTCACAAGGATTATGTCTTGTCATTGTTAATGGTTTTATCACCAAATTGATACAAGACCCCTCCGAAGAGATATTGGTCGCTAACGTTAGCTAAGCAAAGTGCAAATGCAAATTTGGTTCATTGACGAACAAAGTAGCAAGTACTGGAATAAAGGCTGTAAAGGCCCAGAACTATTCAGACACATAAACTTTGCTGATTAGTGCCACCTCCTGACCATTATAGGAAACATTATCCAGCTAACGATAGCCCTCTGGAATATTATTCAATCTCATAAACTGTTTGATGGTTGGAAGAAGAGCATCAGCTTGGCGTTGGAGTTCCGTGACATAAAGACGGTTCCTTCTTTTATATTTTCCTTGTTGCAGTGTATGTGAACGACATAAGCTGACAAGAGATCAACATGGACCTGAAGCAATGCAATTCCATTCAATTGGTCTATTTATTGTCAATGGAGCAGTTCCATACTTAATACTTGATGACATCACAAATTTGAATTTGAGCACTCTAGTTTTTGAAATTGTCAGAGTTGTTCATGTTTACTAATAACATTGGACTGCCTTAGACCTTCATGTATGAATTTTGAAAATAGGCGTAGTTTCCCTTTTAAGTTGATTGCATTTTCCTGGAGAACCAGACTGAAGCTATGTTTTCCATGCATAGTAATGTGCAATTGTATTAGACATCACAATGATCCACATTCAATATCCGCCAGTTGGCTTTAAACAAAACTCCTTTATGTGTGCTCTATGTAGAGGCAGTTGTGTAACACGTCGGACAAAACAGCTTAATAAGGCGATCATATGTCTTAAAATGTCTCTCAAGTGGCCATAAATATCAATCTCGTGGCTGTAAAGTGACTCAAATTTCACAGAACATGTGTGCACTGCGCATATTTCACTATAGATGTACTCCAAGTAGGGTGCATTGCCGTGCGTAATTTAATTGCTCATCATCATACTCCACCTCTCCTCCCACTCTATACAATGAGAACACCAAACCAATGAGCAAAGAGCCTCAGTAAGAAAATGCTTTTTATGCTGTGCGCTTGCATTCAAGTTAATCCCTGAGCCCCTTCAAAGGTTGATGAGGTCAAAACTCAAGAAACACTTTGAATAGGAGTTTTGATTTCTTCAGACTTTTTCCCTTCTCAAAGCACCTTGGAAATAGGTGACATAATGCCATAAACCCCACTCTCCATTCAAATTCACCGTCAACTATTCCTCCTGATTCTTATGAGGGACTTTTAGGAGTCTGTGGAAGAGTTTGTGAAAGAGTTTTGTGAAAGTGGCAATTGCTCACCATCCGTTTTCCTATTGTGTGTTTGACTAAGCCTCTCATTTCCAGCGAAGGGCATGGGGCACATTACTTTATGTGAAGTATCATAAGACTATGACATTTATGTGCCATGAGTTACTCCACCCGTCTGAATTGGCATGATCACCGTGACTAAACCGCTATTTTCAGTGAGTTAATTATTCATAACACCTCAGCGTTTAATGTGCACAGGAGAGGAAACCGACATCGTGCTTGATTTCAAAAATGTTTGAGACCCTTAACTCAACCCGGCAGCAAAAACAAAAAAAAACCATCTCATTCATATAACCGCATCATTGTGGTTTGAGAGATTGTAGAAAATAATGTGATTACATCTCGGCTTCCTTTCCCATGAGTTTGCCACACTGTGTCCCACAGGTAAAGCTTGAATATGGCAAGCAATTTTTTAATCTTAACTTCCCAAACAGTAGTCCGTGTTGGGTAAAATATTCTTGATCTGACAAGTATCGTGACAAAAATGTGTGTTAAATTTTTGTTTCTTGATGCTACGTTAGGCAGGATAGCACTGATAGATGGCCAGGTTGGTCACAGTCATCACCAAACGCTTGCTGCCTTGTTTGTTGATAAAAATGTGTTCTTTCGATGTTGTTTGTTCATGAGGGATGCGCGCCCCCGTAAGCTTGCATTCTGTTTGGTTTGAAACCTCGGCTTTACAGGTGTGTGTGTGTGTGTGTGTGTGTGTGTGTGTGTGTGTGTGTGTGTGTGTGTGTGTGTGTGTGTGTGTGTGTGTGTGTGTGTGTGTGTGTGTGTGTGTGTGTGTGTGTGTGTGTGTGTGTGTGTGTGTGTGTGTGTGTGTGTGTTTTTAGTAAGAGATGTACTGAATTTGATATTGGACTCCTCCAGGACTCCAGCAAGAGCCCGCGGCCCATGAAGAAGTTCCTGCCAGGCAATAGGAAGAAAGAGCGGAAGCCCTCTGATGACGAGGTTCAAACGAGGAAAAGTAGGAGTTTTATCTTCCTATACAATGAGAGATTTCTTAATACAGGGAGTGTCAACTTATATAGTCATCGTATGTTCATTGCTTTAATGCAGTGTGTGACACCATCTGCTGAATGACACTCTTCTCTAGTTTGTATTTATGATATTGATCATCTCTGGTTTTGACAGGCACGGTGGCGCTGGAGGAGGACGCTCAGATACTGAGGGTGATCGAGGCGTACTGCACAGGGGCCAGTCTGCATCAGACCACCACAGGTGTGCGTTTATGTAAGGAAAAGGTTTCTTTAATGCACATCATCATCAGCTTGATACATCCATGAATCAACTCATTAATGTGTGTGTGTGTGTGTGTGTGTGTGTGTGTGTGTGTGTGTGTGTGTGTGTGTGTGTGTGTGTGTGTGTGTGTGTGTGTGTGTGTGTGTGTGTGTGTGTGTGTGTGTGTGTGTGTGTGTGTGTGTGTGTGTGTGTGTGTGTGTGTGTGTGTGTGTGCGGTGAGGAAAGAGTGCGTCCCTCAGGTGCTGCTGCCAGAGGAAGAGAAGATCATTGTGGAGGAGATGAAGAGCAACGGGCAGACAGTTATTGAGGAAAAGTAAGCATATTATTGCTTTTGACAAACTGCTTTATAAATATTTTAACTCTAATTCGATTCAGAAATGTGATATTGATCTATTTTAGGCTGTTGAGGCATGAATCTTCACACAGTATGACATTGTGTTGAAAGCCAGTATAACCTTAATATCCATATAGTGTTTTTACCTGCTTAATACATGAGCAGCTGTTTTTGTCTAGCAATACTTACTTGTTTTTGTATTTCTTTCAGGAGCCTGGTTGATGCTGTGTATGCTCTAAAGGATGAGGTTCATGAACTGAAAAAGGTAAGGGTGATTTTTGTTTGACTAATGTGCCTCCATAACATTTTTCAGATTAGTGGAAATACAACATCTAAAGTATACATTTATGTGTTTATTTTACTACACTTTGTCTAATTGTGTCTGTAGATTTCACCTAAATTCATACATGTATGTAAATATATCAGCAACATTTCCATGTGTTTGTTGACATTTTTGGGCTTACATTTAACCACATTTGGGCTTACAAATGTGGTTAAATGTACTATAGCCCAACCGATATTGGACTTCAATGAAACAAATCTGATGATAATTTATAAGCTCATATTTCTGTCTTTGTATCTTATAATCTTTTATTTTACCACCAAAGATGCATGCCTCTTTCCATTGTACAGTTTTCAACAGCATATAAAAGTGTATCTGGCCAAAAGGTTACAGTAAATTCATGAACATTTTTTTATAAAAACCCCCACCTTATATTAATATCAATTGAGCTACAGATATAGTACATCTGTCATAAACTTGTATCAACCAGTAATAACGGCTTGCTGATACATCAGTCAGTATATAGACTGTATATAAGAGTTTTTGCAAGCAAGTGCCATACCCCTTTTCCATAAAAAGTGGCATGTATATGCAGGGTTTTTTAATAAACTGGAAAACCAGTTGAAAAATGACTTATTTTTCATTGCCAGTAGACGAGTATTCCTTTCTTTTTTTTGTGTCATGTCTGACGTCACAAACGCGGCGGTAACAGGGTTAGTAAACAGTGAAAATGATATGGTGGTTACTTATTTTTATTTTACATTGTACTTATTCAGTCTCTTGTTCAAATCCTCAAACCTGAGCTGGCAATTGTTGGAACAGCGAAAAGACGAACAAAGACAGCTGTGATGAGTTTTATTTGGTTTCTGTCAAATCTGAAGTGTGTTTACAATGATCAGAGAGGTAAAATTACAGTTTCTGTAAATGGAGTCTGGTAGCTGTGAGGAGCACATATAATGATATATAATTTATTTTCACATCTCACTATGTGAATTAAGAGTTTATTTGGACCAAACCAGAGTTGGTGGCTGTCTCGTGGCTTTAAGGAGAGAGTATAAATTGTATTTATTGTATGTTATTAAATCGTAATAATTGTCCAAATCTCTGTTAATTTTATTTATTATGTATTCATTTGAATGAACAGATGTGAGTGGGTGTTAGTGGGTTTTTTTTGTCCAGTGGAAAAGGGGCTTAAGACATCCTGTTAATTACTGTCATTGTCTGTATGTTTCACAGGAGAATAAGTGGATGAAACAGTTCCTGGAGGAGGAGCAGAAATCTCGCAAAGAGCTGGAGAGAGTTGTTCGAAAACTGGCCAAGCAGAAGAATGATTGTGCTTGGGAAGACTGCGGCCACTGAACACATCCACACAATCATCCTCATTCTAGTGTGGCTCTGTGTGTGTGAGTGTGTGTGTGTGTGTGTGTACATTTATGTAAGCGTGCTTGTGGAGGGTCAGGTGTGTGTGTGTTTGTGTGTCTGTCTATGTAGCGTCTCCATATTTCAATCACACACAGCAGAGTGGAACTCCCCTCGCTGGTTACAATGCTCGGAGTTTCTACGTTTCAAGTGCTGGAGCTTGATTTTGACATTTTTGATGAAATCTGATCTGTCTTCCTGATCCAGCCTCACTAGAGGAGACCAGAAATATGCTTCTCCACAAAGCAGCAGCTCAGCTAAACATAGACTGGTGAAGTGGGATGTTTGGAACATACTGCCTCTTGGCGACTGGCACTGTGAACACTCTACCAACCAATGGGACAATTTTGGACGAGGAAAAAACCCAAGATCTTCATTGCTTCTTTCGCTTCAGTTGGAAATAGAAAAAAGGAGTACGAAGTCATCAAGTCCAATAGGTGTTCTTTTGCATGCACTTCCGTAACCAATGGGACTGATTTTCTTTTCTTTACATCATGACTTTTTTTTGTCATTGTCATGTTATATTTGTCATAAGGACACCCAGCGGGGAGATGGATTCATTGATTGATTTTTGTACCATTCTAGACATTCACATCACTAGTTTCCACTGGGTTTTGTTGGCGTTTAAGCAATTCAAACAGGTTAGCTCATCATGCTACATTTAGTTGTTTCCAAAAGCAGCCCTTGTCTGTTTATTAAAAACCTGCATGAATGTACAGTGTTTCTACAGTATGAATTCTGCATCAGAAATGTGATAATCGAGATATTCAGATATATAGTCCAAAGCTATCAGGGATGCAGCTGCTTAATAAAATAGAAAAGGCTTAACTATGTATCATAACGCAAATAATGACACCCCTACTCTTCTTACTAAAATATATTCAATTATGATTTTAACATTAATTGCATAGCCTTGCTTTATTTTGAATTTTAAAAGAATATTCATTATTTATTGTTCACCCAAGCATTTAATTGTGGTGTTAGCCTTATTGATATAGTTTTGCTGCCTTTTTTACATCTGTCCGGAATTTTATTAAACTACAATGCTGTGTAAAGGCAGGAATAAAACATCTTCGTTTTGGCCAAGGGAAATTTACATTTTTTCATCTCAAAAGAGAGAAAATGACTTTAATAATGAGTCTGACTTGAGATTTCAGAGTTGTTTTGGTTGCAGCCTCTGTGGCCTCCTAACAGGGTCCTGCAGAGCTGATGGAGACAGGAAATAAACCAAGAGATTTACTTGTGGGTGTAGAGTCGAGCTCAAATGTTCAAGTGCCTCCCGAAGGGGTTAATAAACTTAAGAGAGTTTAAGACCGGACTGGGACTAAATGCATGATTTATATTGAAAGTGTCACAGGTGGTTTGTTGTAATATTTCAGTAAGAATGACTCAAACTTAATGGGTATATATATCGGGTCTGAAAAACATACAGAGCTATGCATGCTATTTAAGATGCAGCCTCTTTACAAAGACCCGCTGCGGTACATTTCCTCATGAGGTTGAGTGTTTTTTTTTCACTGTCAACACTGTTAGCTACTCTTGCAGCACTGCAGAGCAGCTTTGGATGTTATTGAAATGCAATAAGTGACTGACTGACCTCCGGGTTAGTCTCAGCATGGAAGGCCAGATTTGGAGAAATTGCAATAATAAGAAATATAATTAACCCAATTTATTAACCAAAAAGGGCCAGACCATGTGGTTAAGCCACCACACTGTTAGACTTTTCATCATTTTCCATTTGCCTTTATTAAATCAAGTCTCTTGGTATTGATGATTGTTTAAAGATCACTGTCCAGGTCCCTATTTTCATCACGCATGATCCAAAATATTATAATATTGTAGTAGTGCGCAATCACTGTTGGGAAGTGCTGTTTTTTCGTTCACCTCTTTCCAGGGATGTAAGAGCACTGTGTAGGGTACAAGGCAGCACTGGTACTTCTGCAGCAGAGATGGTGTCTTGCTCAAGGGCACATCAGTTTGGAAAATGATGAGCTTTAATTGTTATTCCTAATGGGATGCTCAGTTAGCAGCCAGAATCTCTTCAGCGTTTCAGAAGCTCTGCTTCCTATAAAAATGTGTGTGTCTCTCTGATAACATGCTCCCTGTTGAGATTTACATTAATGCTGTTCCCGTATCCTAAATTGTTTTCATTACGTACCACATACTTTTGTTTTCGACTCCAAATATCCTCAGCGAGCACTTACTGGTGGGAGGTTGAGCTCCGGTTTCATCTTGTTTATCTCCAGACCACTGTGTGTATTGTTTTTGGAAGGTTGTTCTATGCAATTACTGTTGTTGCTACTATTGTAATGCTTTTTTTTTTTTCTAGACACTCTGTACTTTGTGTTTGGTATGGTCATTCTTTTATTAAAAGTTTAATATAATACTCTTTGACATTAATTTCACTAAGTGAGAAATGGAAAACTCCAAAGGTTTCAAACACGTATCGCCGCACAGTATGAACTGCATGTTCCCTCGTTCACCCTGGAAAATCCACACAGACAGGCTTTTCCATAAAGCAGACGGCACATGTGTGGTTCAGGAATTTGTGGGTTGTTCGGATTTCTGTAGCAAGAAACCCTTCACAGGATGGAAGCAGTGACTAGAATAGATGACATCCTGTGAGAGTGTTCCGCCTCTGCATCTTTACACACCTCCATAGAGATTCACACTTTCCATTCTGCTCAACTCCACGTCTGTGACATGCAAGACGCTCTGCCAGGTTTTGTGATGTCTGAGGTGCTAACTCTAAACTTTCTGGTAGAACCTTTACATTACTCACCCAGTACTTTCACAACCTTATATTGCTCAGCAAACAGGTAGGCTTAGCCAGTGATTAAATATAAAACTAGGTCAAGGTCAAAACAGGCCAGTTACAGTTTATGCTTTACACCATTAATATCATCCTCAATAGTTAACTTACTGATTACTATATTTCAAACCATGCTGCATACGCTTTAGTTGTGTGATGTATGAATGTTTCGTCTGCAATCGTATATGTCAAAGTTTTATTATCATTGCGAGGAAGTGCCTATATATTAAATCAATCTGCATTTAAACAGTATCGCCACATGACAAAGAACAAAAATGAAACATGGGGTTACTCTGATGGATTACACAACTCAAGAGTTTGATAAGTGATTCATAAACTACATGGAAAAGAATGGGAATCAATGGCTGCCTGGAAACAGCTTGCTTGGAATAATTGTCAGCATTAAAATACTGTGGATGTGATTTGTAATCAAGGACTTAATTGAGATGTGAAGATGATATCTCTTGTACCACTGAAAACAACATTCAGTTTGATGCATAGATTCCTTTACACACCACAAAATTACTTTTGGTATTGAGTCTAGTTTCAGCCTCTGGAGCGGTAACCTACATCTTGAGTGGTCTTGTTTTTTGTGGCTTAGCTTCATGAGAAATATATTCTTTGCTATGTGGTTTTTCGTGTCCTAGAAATTGAAAACCAGCGGTACAGACTGAGCTACAGTGAAAATGTGTATGGTTTTGCGCTTTATGCGGTAAATGTTTAACTTCTGTGTAGCCCATGCAGCATCATTTTGGGGTTTGTCAGAGGAACATTGGTAGTCATTTTTGTGTTAATTCCGGTGATGATTCTGTGTATTTTAACCTGTGCAAGGCACCTGATCACCAGTATTTCTGATTCATCCAACCGTGCTAATTTCTTTCCAGCACTAAAATGTTCTTAGTTACCAGAAAATATCTGCACATCTTTACTTTTCACCATTAAAAATACGTGGTGCTTTAGTCTGGATGTTAATGTTCAATGTATGTATCTTCTTAACATTACGTTTAACTAACTCCTGAATGCAAGACAAAGAAAAGAGAAGAAATCTTTTAGATTAAATATCAAAGTTTCATTATACAACCATAGAAGTTCATTTACATAAATAAATACAGAACAACCATTCACAAATGCCACAAAAATAGCACAAAATCAAACAATTGTATCTGAGTTAATAAATTATGTTTTAGGAATGTGGTCTTTGTCTCCACGATAAAAAAAGATCAGAATCCATTAGTTTGATTGTTGATCCAGTCTATTTAACAGCGTTCTCAGCAGATTAAATTCCAAGTACATCCACTTAATGAGTTCCCACTGTTCAGATTATGTCCGTGCACGTGCTCACATAAGGAGTCCTACAGTTTGTACATCCCAAAGGTTGTGGCTCCGTCCTCGTAGTTCACCAGTGAAAGGTTTTGTACCCAGACACTGAGCTGGTTTCCTTTCTCCAGTGTGATCACCTCTCCCTGCGTGGCCGTGCACAGGCGAGGGATGAATTCAGCAATGCTGCCGCTGTCCAGGTTGCAGTAGGCCTGCATCACAGCCTTATCTTCTCCTTCATTCTTCTTCCTCAGCTGCACCTTGCTGACCAGTGGGAGCTGTGGATCTCCCTTGGAGAAGGTCACCCTGGAGTAGACGTAGTAATCACCAGGCTGCTGGATAGTCAACCAACTGCTATGGTAGTAGCCAATGCTCCTACGAAATGAGTGGTTGATGTTCCAGTTGAGATAACCCGCTGGAGAGAAAGAGGTTTAAGTAACATTATTGAGTAAATCTTTTTATTTTAACTTTTTTTATTATTTTAAGATTTTTGATGACTTTTTATTGCGTTTTAAAAAATCAAAAAAATTGTAATTTTCATAATTTCTTACATTTAGATTTCTGATCTGGAGTGTGTGGTCGCTGCTCAACTACCATGCGTGCCATGGCTTTGTAGGAAGTTTCCTGTTTTTCTGATGAGAGATAAGCCACTGGAGAAGAGAACAAACATCTGGTCAGAGACATTGAGATTGCATTTTTTTTGTATGCGACTTAATGTACAAAATTACTTTCAGGAAGTAATAATGAAATCAACATACGTTTTTCTTCTCCCTCCTTTCCTGAGGGAAGCTGAAATGAAAGCTGAGAAAAAAAAAAGAAAAAGAATGTCAGGAACAGCTAAACAATATGGTCAATGTGCATTTTGTAATGATACTTATGATATATGTATAATACTCATAGTTTAATATCAAACTGTGAATTGCACACCTCACTTGTTTGTTCAAGAGCATTTCCTGTGATTCAAACATAGTTTCATTGGCCTGCCTGTTATATTTCTACTTTACAAACCCAAGTGTGGTGTGGTATTGCTTCATGTTTTAGAATGAAACTGAATTAATTTTGCACAAATACATTTAAAGATCTGTTTAAGAGTTTTCTTCTTTTAGCTAAAATTTGAATTTAAACAGTAGATAATAATACGAATAATATATATGTTTTTTCTTTAAGCCATTACCTTTATATAATAGGCAAAGTAAAACATTCAAACTTGTAATGCCTTGGAAGATTACTGTATCATTACCATAATATTACATGCAGCAGTGCCATCAACTATACATCTAAACTGTACTTAGTTAAAAGAAAGAAATATATTTATAATTTTTTTTTACCATTTTGTAATTGTGGTACAGATAGATGAATCCTCCGATGGACAGAAATAAATGCAGCAGCACTACACCAACCAAAAAACGGATGAGAGACTTGCTGTGGCCTCGTAATGGTAGTGGTGCCGGGATGAGGATCGGGTGAGACCCGCTGAGGCGCGGAGGCACCGGCGGTGGAGCCAGGCTGGTCTGGTAGGTGTTGATCATGGTGGAGAGAAGTGGTGAAACCTAGAGAGGCCTGGGGTCTGTGACATCCCATGCACTTCTGAGCTACCGCTCTCTTGGGCAACTGAGTTTTTCTCTTGTTACTTCCTGGAAGCTCTGAGATGCAGATCTGTGACCTCTGAGGGGTTCATGTACGTATGTGTGTGTGTGCATGTTGTTGACATACCTCTTTGCATTTTTTTTCTGCCTTTCTGTCAGATATGTGGCTCTAAATGCCACACAATCCCATGTGGCCTTGTATTACTCAGTATGTCTATGTCAATGTGGCCAAACTTTTTATTTTTGGCTGATGAAAATCAAATTCCCAATGACTTCTGGTGACTAGTAGTTCTCTTGAATACCTATGTTGAATACACTTATTGTAAGTCGCTTTGGATAAAAGCGTCTGCTAAATGACTGTAATGTAATGTAATGTAATGTAATGTAAAGTAGGCAACATTACACAGAGTATACCCAAAGGTCTATGCTTTGAGTGTTAAATGGTTATTCACACGGTGTTGAAGCTGTAGGTATTTTCTGTGACGGCAGTAGCAGCAAATAGATATTTGTAATACCAGAAGCAGGAAATAAGATACAACACAACCTTAATAAAGCATCAATGGAACAGCTCAGTGACCACCAAAGAAAAGCTGGCTGTATGACCATGTGCTGCGCAAAATGTTCAAAATGTTTGTTTGATTATTGCAGTTGTTTACTTCAAGTGATTCAAGTGTCTGTGAAATTTGCTGTGGTGGAACATCGGTCTGAAATGAGACCCACTGATGTTTTTCATTGTACCCACAGAGTCTGGTCAGGTTAATGTGAAACGTTTTTAATGTGGTGTATTAACACAGTATGCAGGGTGCATACTGCAGGGTGCATAATGCAACTTAGCAGATGCAACTTCGATGGTTTTGCCCGTATGAAGTTACAGAATGAGTTGTTGTTACTCATCAAGTCAATGCAGCTTTAAACCCAAGACAATAAAAAAATATATTTACCCGATATCATTTTTAATTACTGTTGGGTTATTTCCCCAAATTAAAATATTGTATGGTTTTGAACCGTTTTTATCCACTTTGACTCTTTTTAAACTAACATGTCATTACTTGTTACTGATTGTTAACATCATGTGTGTTATTGCAGTTTTTAATGTTGAGCGCATCGTTTTTACAAATAACAAGTTTTGTAACAGTTTTAGGGTAAAACTTGAGCTTTTCACTGTACTTAAAAAAATACCACTAAGATTTTGACAAAACAGCCCTTTGATACTGGATAAAATCAATCCATAATGCATCCATGCTACGGTGACTCAAAGCAGATACAATTGTTAGTGTGGTCTTTAACTGCATTATTTTATGCTTTAAACCTCCTAAGTATTAATGATATACTTTACACTATGTATGCTTACTGTGTTCACTCTACAGTTATTGGATAGAGCGTACAATAGAATACATTCATGCATTTTCATAAATGCTTCATTTTTCTGAATAGTTACATTCTTACTTGAAAAATAAACCTAAATCACTGCTCAAAACGACTCACACACATGCAGTGCAGCAAAGCAACATATATTCTTATCATTATCTTCTTATTTATGCAGCACATGTATAGTTATGGTGATGCAACCATGATGCTCATGTAAATGGCATGTTTCATGTAGATTTTTCTTGGCAACAGCTTCCCCTGGTGGTTAAAATATATTCTCAACTGTAAATACAGACCGAGTATTTTATGTTCATATATAAATTCACTGGATATACCAAATGTCCATATCAAATACCAGGATTCCCTTAATCAGTTTAATGTTTCAACTTTTGCCTGTGGTGTCACACAATATGTGATCATTTTATGAATGGAATAAAGTTTAGGTCTTGTAGTTGTTGTATCAGCAGTTGTTATATTTACTACTGAATTCAATACTCCTGTTTACTGTGGTTGCTGTTTATTGTGGAGACAAAAAATACTGCAAACTCTAAACAGATGGTTTTGATTGAAAGACATTCAATCATTCTGAAATGCATCTGGATGTCTCTGGGAACTGGGTACTGCTTTAACTTGGTCAAACTCACAGCAAACGCATACATGTATTTTTAGAGCATTTATTCAAAACACATACATTGGCACTTGCATATATGGATGGTCATCACATGACCTAATTAAATATGCGTTTAAGCAGAAGCTGAACTATATGCCACTGAGTTTACATTCAAATGTTACAGAGTTCAGACTGACATACATCTTCACATGTAAAATCAATATCAGGGTGTCTAGAAATGTGTGTCCTTTGGTTGCAACATGAATTTAATGTTCACAGTCTGTCAGATGAAAAATACTTTTTAAGGGGCGTAGTGGACAACGAGAGTGTGGCGGTCATTGTTCCGGCTGCAGAGGGCAGTGCTTTTGGAGTCGCCGAGGATCTGACGCTGTGAAGAGCCGAGGGAGGCTTGTCTGTGGACGAAGGAGAATCCAGAGAAGTGTGTCCTCGGAGTCGGGTGCTCCTCTCCTTGAACAGACTGGGATTCAGAGCTGCACTTCATGAAAGCCACAAAGCATCTGTAAAACTGTGTAATGGTACAAAAGACTATGGTCATATCCAGTAAGCTTCAATTTGGTAATTTTCAGGAAAAATATATCAAGTTAAAACTGGAATTCATTTGCTTAAAAAAAAAATGTTGACAAAAAACACATTAAGCCGTTTTTAAAAAAGCGCTGAAAAACCGATCGTAATGACATCCACCAACTTCCAAATGTCAGCTGACCAACAGATCACCTAATCAAAGCGTACAGTGTTAACTTTAGACAAATCAGCAAGAACATCTGGCCTAGAGAGAGCATTTGTGGCTAAACAGACAGAAGGATGCCATCTAGTGTGCTGTATGTAGCGCCTGAGAAGTGGCACCGAGGAGACACTAAGAGTGATAATAATAACCCAGATTGAGCTGCATCTTCAATGTCACAGAGATAGTTGCCGTTGAATTCTCCTCTGTGGAAGAATCAACTCTATTTTCCTCCCCGTTTTATAGTTAGATAAGGCCCTACTTCAATCTGGTAAAAAATGCCATGGAGACAGTAAATTCTGGGTCGTCACTTTGCCCTCACCTGGTTGTTGAAGAACATGTAGATGACGGGGTTGATGACAGTGCTGAACTTGGCCAGGACAGAGGGAACCACACTGGCCATGGGAGTGACCAATCCAGACCTACCAAAGGTGGCCGTCAGCGCCATGATGCCGTAGGGCATCCAGCACAGCATGTAGCAGGACACCATGGACAACACCATCGTCAGTATGTGCTGCTCTCTGCGCTGAGCGGCCATCAGATTGATTTTACCCACCTGGAAAGCAGAGGAGAGGAAAAGGGGCAAAGATTAAACCAGCCTTGATGATAATGTTTCCCAAAGTTGAGTTTAATACTGTTATTAAAATAAAGGTTTGGATCATGTTGTGTCATTTGCATCACAGACTCGGGTCTGAGGTAGGAGGCCAATAGGAGAGGTAGATAGGATATGTTTTTCATGCCTCTCCCACATTAATTTCTGTGTTTTTATTTTCATCAATATTGTCTTAATGTGACACCATCCAGTGGAAGGATTAAAAAAAGACACACAGCAGGATCCTCGTGGATCAAAACCCAGGGACACTGACAAGAATGAACGAGTTGATAGCAACAGACCGACTGCACCCATCTTCACTGAGATTGTTTTATTTTTCTACAAATAAAAACTTAACCTGTCAGAACAAATATGACAGAACCTATAATAAAAAGCAATATACATTCAACTTCATTTTACACATGGCTTGCTCCATTTGCTGATCAGAGCTGTGAGATGTGGTTGAAAGCTCTGAAAAAGCTGTTAAGTTACCCTTGAGTTGGAAATATTATGTAGCTCAACACATAGTAGATTTGAAAAGGGATACTTCATGCAATTAAGTGTTGCTCTTCTGTAAAGAGACAGATTTGAAAAAGAATGGTCAAAATCGTATGGTTCAAGCTCCCAAAACATTAGATCCTACATTCCCCATAATGCAATTCCATGGATTATTTCAATAGACCTCCCCTGTATGGCCTTATGTATAAAAACAGCCCAGATGATGTCAACAGCGTTCACAGTTAGGAAAACTCCCTCCAGAGCCACAGAAGACTAATCGTGACAAGTTAACTGAACATAATGTAAGAAATAAGTTGATTAACATTTAATATCTATGAGGGCTCCATCTCAGACAGAAAAAAACTTTTAATTCTGTGCTTTTTATCAGTTGTTCCCAGACTTATTTTATAGAAAAATTAATTGTTTGCACTTGATAAACTTGCAGTGTAACTTGATAATGATTGCTGGATCTAGTAAATCAGAAGAACAGATCTAACTTGTATGACTCAGTAATGGTCATGTTACAGAAGGCTAACCATAGGAAGATTCGTTAAAAAAAAAAAAAAAAAAAAAAAAAAAAAAAAAAAAAAATACTGCATGATTAAAGTTTTTTACAACAGCAGGGAGGCCACTACACATTTCCCCTGCTTGTTTCATCTGATGTACTGAAGCGCTATAGCTGAAGGCTAAAATTAGCTCATGTATCACATCCAAGATGTTACAGCAGCATACCATCCCTGGTGACTGTCACCTCCGCATTGATTTCATACCCCTGTGCTCACAGTCCTGTTTAATTAGCACTGTGATGCTCATCATGGTGCTTCATGAATAAATTAGTTTGTCGGGCTGGTGAAGGAAATTACAGTCAAATTACTGCACACACTCTATTACACTTCACCCTGTGTGGTATTTGGTCACAACCTTTGTTGCTCCCTCTACTCCGTGTCCTGTCATGTAATATATATTCTGACAACGTTCAATTAGTAGTAATTTCTGCATGGCTTAACTTTTGTTTGGAATATTACCCACATATTAAATCTGAGTAGCATCACTAAATACATAGTTTGTTTATGTCTCATCTCATCCCAAAGACTAAAACATGTCCGATAAACTCAAGGATTGCTGCAGAATTGAGCTCCAAATAAATCTATTTGGAAATCAATGTTTTGTTCTTTTGTTTTGGAATAAATTGGTATGTATTTGTTAGGAAATGCATCTATTGTCAATTCAACAAGTCAGAATTATGGAACAGTAAATCTCAAAAGTGTGTGCGCTTTATAAACAGCATCATGAATTTATTCTAAATGTGATGCTGTCATGCGGAGAAAAAAAGATCCAAGCTTGAGCCACACTGTTGATATAAATGTCATCTCTCCTTCTGATGTGTCACTTTAAGCCACCTTTGAGAAACCAGCAGAGGCTCCATGAGAACTGATTGCTCAGTTTCTAAGAGAAGCCTAAGGCGGGGCTCCAGTCACAGGGAGACTGAGCCCCCATTCATTGAACCAGTAATCAAGTCGGCAAAGCTTTCTGACTCACTCGGGTGCTTAGAGTTTCCACTCCAAAAAGATGGAGTAGCTTATATTATAGCAGGTCTCCAATAGTAACGGGTTGCTTCCACAGTCTAAAAATATCTTCTGGGTGATTCTTTGATAGGAGTAATACTCGCAAAGTGCAAGCAGGGGTCCAACATCGTTTGGGTGCCCCTAATTGTCAATTATTTGTGCGAGTGGCAGGTTTATGTAAGCCCCCCCAGGGTGGTGATGAGTCACCACAAACTGGGGGCGAGGGGGTTGTTGCCCTGAAGAACACAGCCAGCCCAGAACAAACCTGATGCACTCTACTGAAAACGTTGCCCTCATTCCTTCTCCTGCAGGATAAATTGACTGTATGATAAACACAGAGCTGTGGCTTCTAAAATTATCTGTCTTGATGTTCCTTGAAATTACTTTGAAAACATGTGACCAAGTGTGAGTGTGAGTCTTACACCTTTGACTTCTGAGCCACAATCTTATGTCCTAGGAACACTTTGATAGCCCTAAAGCCACATCTGAGCCCACTTTAGCAGAGCTGAAGAGCTATTGTAGCTCCGTAGCAGATGGACATGGAGAGAGGCGGCGTTTTGAGAACATTCCTGGGAAAAAGACAACTCTATGCGTGCAATCTGTGATTTATACTGAACCTTTGCAAATGTTTCAATTGTTTACAGCAATTGTAAGTAATGACACAATGTGTCTTGGGCCCAAAAGATGCACCACTTAGGAATGACAGGTGTCTAAATCTATATACAGGTCACTTTAACTCTGAGCTGTCATCTGCTATTCTGTGACTTTCTCCTGTGTGCTGTTTTATTGAAAGATTGGTTTCCATTCCGACTTACACGTGAGAGATAATGATTGTATAAAGTGTACCCACACCGCTGTACCCACATAGGCAATGCCCTGTGACTTAAAATGTTCATTATATGTGTTTTGTGTAATATATGTTTTCATAACCCTGCTTTTATTTGTATTTCTGTCCCCATAAAACACAGTGAAAAGAACAATTCTTTAAAACATGACCTTCAAAAAACTTTTTTAGTGTTATTTTTCTTGTTTTGTCAGTGAATTTGTGAATTAAAATAGTTAACCTTGTTAAGAGTGCAACAGGTTAGTATAACTTCACTCACCCTCCTGATGGCCACCAGGATTCGGCCATAAGAGTAGACCATAAGCAGAAAAGGCAGCAGCAGGCAGAAGATGAAGAGACACAGCACATACGAGACGCTGGTGGGTGACCGGAGGTGCCACTGGACGGAGCACGTGGTACCGGGGCCCTCCGGTCCATAGCTGCTCCAACCCAGGAGGGGCGGCAAGGTCCAGAGGAGAGAGTAGAGCCAGGAGCCTCCAACACAGAGCCAGGCCTTCCTGAAGTCCGAGATGTCGATCTGCGAGGAACGCAGCACAGCGGTGTAGCGCTCATAGGAGAGGACTGACAAGGACACCAGGGACACAATCCCTTAAAGATCAAGAGAAGGAGAGGGTGAGAGTTCAATTCTTAAAGTGATATATCCTTACAAGGACCCCTCTCATTTAACTCCAAGCAACTCTAAACTCATTGCTCTGGATGGAGAACAGCTATGATGTTCTTGGGCTGTTGGTTTAATTGAAATAAAATAGAAACTAATTATGTGAAAAAATGTGTCAAAAAACAATATGTAAAAGAAGACTTTGTGATGTGATTCCTGATGTAAACGTGTGTTTTTTGTTATATGTAGAGTAGATGGGAAAGTGATTAACTTAAATCTATGCCAGGATCATCACACAAGATCTTCATGGCAATATCTACAGTGTATGTGAGACATCATGCAAACAGATAATGCTGACTAATAGATATTCCTTTATTGATCCCCATGGGGGAAATTCGGGTGTTGCAGCAGCTCAAGTACAGAGAAACAGATTAAGATAATAAATAAAACATATTATACAATAAAATAAAAATAAAAATGTACAGTATATTTACATGTGTGTAATGTGTGCAGTGTGCAATATTCCACATGAGTCCAGTGCAGGAGAAAGTGGGGGGAGTAGACATTTACAGTGTTATAAGACCAGATAATTGGACCTTAGTGAAGACCAGCCTGTCATTCAGTCCACCACTTTGGTCCAGACTGAAACATCTCATCAACCATTTGATGGATTGCCATGACATTTTGTAACAGACATTTATGGTTCCCACACACTGAATTCTGATGGTGCTGGTGACTTTTCCTGTTGCGCCATCATGAGGTTTAAAAATCTTGTTTTGAGATAAAAGTCTCAACAACTACGAATGCAAAGCGGTTGCAACAGCCTTTTACTTTCTTAACCCCTCATAAAACGTCCTACATTAAACACAAGTTGGTGGAAAATGAAAAGTTGTACAGGTTATCTTTACTCATCGCACTTACCAAAGAGGGAATTGGCGAACCCGTACCACTTGCAGCCGTGCTCTCCAATGAGCCATCTTCCGTGCAGACTCGCAGCGAAACTGAACGGTGTGCCGAAAACGCACACGAGGATGTCGCTCAGGCTGATGTTCAACAGGATGACGTTGATGGGCGTCCAGAGGGAGCGAAACTTTGCGAAGATGAGGAGAGCGAGGAAGTTGCTGAGGATCCCCGCCACCAAAATGAAGCCGAGGCACACCGCCACCACCGTGTGGCCGGTCCGGCTCAGCCCTCCGGGGCCGTGGGACGCAGGGGAGTCCCGCAGAGTGGCCACCGTGGAGAGGCTCGACCCGGAGAGAGGAGAGCTGTCTGCGGTGCTGAAATTGCAACCGCGCATGTGGACGACCATAGCTGAAGAGAAGCACAAAGTCCTGCACAGCCCCACTGCAGAAGCTCCACACAGTGTGAGGGGTCGATATGTCACTGCTATTAGAGTGTGAGGAGAGGTGAGTGTTTATACCTCTTTATACCTGCACCCCTATAATGTATGGAAATACCCCCACCCACCCCCACCCAGCCCTGCTGTCTGCCAGGCTCAAACACTCACTGTTAGTCTCTCAAGTTATTATAACGACTCCTTCTGAACACAATGGCCTGTGTAAATAAAATGTATTGCTTTCCAGCAGCAAATGCAACTCCTTTCAAGGCTTGTGCTGTGCTCTTTTTCAGATTTGCATAGTTACACCGACCTCCTTTGGCTTTTAGGATTTTCCTTTGAAGATACAGGCCATATTAAGTGATTGTCCAAAAGGAAGTTATCATTTTCCAGTCTGGAGAGAATTAGTCAGGGCGTTCTGCTCCAGAAACACAAACTTTGTTTGCATGGTTTTGCTAAGCTGTGCGTTTTTTATTCATTGCTGCTTTCTGTGCCAGACTGTTCCTGCTCTGCAGCTTGTTCAAAAGCGCACAAAGTAAGTCACCAACAAAGACATTTTTGACACCTGTTCAGCATTTTCTTTTATTCACAGCATCTTTTAAAAATAAACCAACTTCCACAATAGCTTGAAAGGACCATCAATGTGTTTTATCCTATTTAGATTGCAAATTGTCCTTACAGGCAGTGACTTGTACCTAATCATACCTGCACTGTGTGAACTTATAGAGGCGTGAAACTCACTCGAGATGAGGTGATCCGTGTTGAAAATCTAAGTCTGAGTTGCCAAAGTTCAATCATTGTTGCATGTTAATGAAGCGAAGACATCTGCACTTCCAGCCATTGCAGTGAAATGCTAATAACCTTAATTGATAAGAGCAAAAAAATCAGCCACAGCAATTTAAAACTTCACTCAAGCAAGTTTCAAATTAGTTCAAACTAATTAAAAAATACAGATTTATTACATCAAATGAAAACAAATGGATGCCTGAAAAATATATAAAACACTTTGGTATGCCCTTGGAAGCAGTTAGATATAAAGTATATGAAGGCTGTGTTAAATGGTCTTAAATATGCAAAAACACTATGGTCCTTTAATGCCAAAGTCATTTTTGAGGGCATATTCTTCTCTGTTGCCCCTGCTTTATAATTTTTCATTAAAATTAAAAAGACATTAGATCCAGCTGAAAGGAAACAAGCACTGATAACACATTAAATACAATTATTAGTACCCTTATCTGACACAGCACACACCCCACTTTCTGTATTCCTTTGCACACATGAATTAAAAAATGTTTTTGGTACATGCAGAGCAAATCAGTAGAGAGATACGGGCTGATACCGAATGAAAGGTTACATAGTGAATGGATAAATTAATAATAAAAAGGAATGTGAGTTATTATTTCAGACATATTAAATAGAATACCTAAAAAGACAGCGCTATTGTTCAGCTACTGAGATTATATCACTGGGTTGCTGTGCTGAGCATAAATTGTCTGAGTTGGCTCTGAAATGCTTCAGAACGATGTTGGCGTAATGGGATTCTGCAGGAAAACCAGTCCTGTTCCCAGGACAGTTAATTGGAATCTCTTAATGATCCCATTTTGTTAAATACCATCTTTAATACGTTTCCATTGCTGTCAAATTACACATTATCATATGAATAGTTAATTTGCTAAAACTCCAGGGTAAATTGTAATATCATGTACATGCAGCTTATTGTTCCACATTAATTTCTTATTAGATATTTTCTGAATAATAGAGGCATGAAAAGGCTATAAAACATAAAGTGAATCGTTTTAGAATTGCAAGTAATCAAACCCTATCTCTAGCTTTTTAGTAAAGCTACCACACAAACTTCAATGTAACACCACAACATTGTGTTTGTACTCTAATCTTATATCCTACCCCAAATCATGTGTTCAAACAATGAAAATTAGAATTGATCTTAGAGCTGGATGTAAAGTTAAAGGATCACTATTTAAATTCATCCTCAAGTGGACATGGGTGTGCGTACCTACTTCTGAAACAATCTTAGTTGTTAATTCATTCAATTCAAAACCACAAATTTCAACCTAATGGTAGCACTGGATGAAGGTTCCGGAATATCAAAAGTCAGTAGAAGTGGGTCAGTCTGACTAACAAGACGTGGACCTGATGCTATAATTCACTCTGCAGGAAGTGTTATTTGCAGGAGATGGTGCTTCTGGTCCTGAGGAGAGTGCTGTGATAGCACTCATTGTGTTCCCATGTTTAATGGGAACTTCAGGTCAGAGATCACTCGATCAGCCTTTCACCTGGAAAAACTGTAGTTGTTGATGAATCTCCTGTAGATGATGATGTGCTCAAGGGACTTGGAGTGGGCCAGATGGTGACTGGCTTTTTGGGTCTATCTGAATTTTAACTGCAGAGAAAAACCTTTGCAAACGGAACATATTCCTTTGAATGTTGCTGACCTGAGCCTGGATGTCGGTAAGGCTAAAAGTCATGAGCAGATACCTGAAGTCATCATTCGGCGTCTTAAAAACAATCTTTGTCGCATCATCTATGCTTAAGTGCACCAGCTGGTAGATATTTTAATGAGTGATGTTTTACATATCCAGCGTGGCAGAAGGTGTTCATATGTTATCTAAATAAAGACAGTGTAGGCATCCAATGCACATATGC
Source organism: Anoplopoma fimbria (assembly GCF_027596085.1). Lineage (NCBI taxonomy): Eukaryota > Metazoa > Chordata > Actinopteri > Perciformes > Anoplopomatidae > Anoplopoma > Anoplopoma fimbria. The sequence goes on from NC_072452.1 coordinate 16,782,484, forward strand.
TTTGCGCATATTTTTTCCAACAAATGTGTTATGTGAATGTTCCTCAGTGATGACAGTTGAGATGTTTCCCTGCTCTTGCATTGTTTCATTTAAAACACAGACGTTGGTTTATGGCTTGGCTTGATTATGATAAGTTTGGCCCCTGAACACAACATGAAAAGCCTGAACCTGAACCTGGCTTTTGGCCCACAACCCTTCGGGAACAGTGCCCGTAAGCCCATTTGGTAACACTCAATGGTTAATGAACTACCAGATGCGAGGAAACTAATATTAGCACAGCATCATCAATAATCCATCCTCATAATGTGGAGATGGCTACTCCTCCATCTGTATGTATGAAGGGTGTCTGCAGTAAAATATAGAAAACGTAATCATGTAACTCTGACTCATTAAGAAAGAACATTTCAGACAAAATCAACTTAACATGTGATGATAAATGTCAGTGTCACTTTAGTTAAAAATGGACATAAGGCAGCAGAAACTGTTCTAGTCTTAGTGTCCAAATGATCCGAGGGGAAAACAAAGCTTAGTATTTTATTGACTCCCTGTTCTCAATCTTTCAAAAAAATGCAACACATGATGCATCTAAAATTTTCTTTTCAAGAACATACAAGTGAAAAAAAACATGATAAATTGTGATCCATTCACCTTTCCTCCAGCACCTTCATTTGTAAATTGGAAATCCAATCATCCAACTACTTATATCAACTGATTTAATAAGCTTTTATCTTGGAAAATCTTTGAGGGATGGCAAGCTATTACTGTAACTGCAAGAGATGATATTGTTGTTGATTGTTATGTGATATTGTTTGATTGTGTGTCATATATGTGATTTTAATGTATCTTGAGTTCTTTAAAAAATAGACCAGTGCTCTACTAGACCAGTGCTCTAATCTAGACTTTAGATGATGAACTTCTTTAAATCTAAAACTTTCACTTGTCTGAGGTCAAGATAAACTACTTAACTATCTTGTTTACTTCCAAAGTTCACACCTTTCAAAAAGTGTCATCAGGGTGTAGAACTTTAATTAACCTCATCACAAAGCCTCAAGTGAAATTTGTGTTGGCAGAGCCAAACTCAAGGCGTGAACATGCTCCAATAATGAAAACAGCATCTGAAGTTTCGACTAAAACACCACCCAGTGTAGTCTCCACATTTATAATTAGGATACTTTTGCACCATCTCCGTCTTGAGTCACTTAATGAAATAGGTCATGTGGATGTGTGAAGAGGTAGTTGAACAAAGAGGTGAAAAGAGCTGAGGAAATTACTGATGGTGGTGATGATGATGAACATTGTGTGTTCTCAAAAAACATCTTGTAGGCTCTATTCAGTCACACTTATTGTTGGCAAAACTATCCTTTGGTTAATTCACTATTTGCTTCATAGACTTCATACAGCAGCAGATCTCCATTCAGCAACTCTGTAGGGAAAATGTCAATTAAAGTGCTCAATATTGAATACTTCTAAAGGACAAGTAGTCTAGATTTTTAAAGTCCATTATATTTCACAACGCCATTTTTACCAAAGATCATTTTATTTTATATTGCCATCCTTTATCATCAAGTCTCGGTCGGTCAATCAAGAGAAACAGTTTATGTTTTCCTTCATATAATTATTCGTTTCATAATATCTCATTTATACCTTGGGATCTCCACAATATCAATAACTACAGACAAATATACATTATAGCAGTGGTGGAAGCTGTATTAATACCAGTTACTTGGTAAAAATAGCAATACCACACTATAAATATACTTCATTACAAGTAAAAGTCCTGCTTTAGTAGGAGTTCAGATGTACTGGCAACAAAATTAACTTAAAGTATAAAAAGTAAAAGTAATCAGTATACAGAATGGTGCCTGTCAGAATTATATCAATATATGTTTGGATCATTATTTAAACATTAATATGTAAGTGGTAGCCTACATTAATGTTATAGTAGCTAATTGTAACTAGTGGGAATAATTATAGCTGTGAGATTAATGTGGTGAAGGAAAAAGTACAGTATTTCCCTCTAAAATGTAGACGTATGAAGTAAATGGAAGTTAAGAAGAGATGTACTTAAGTTCAGCAGGCCTACTTGAGTAAATTAATTTAGTTATACTTTCCACCACTGATCATATGTCTTTTATGTATTTGTATTAACAATATTTTGTACAAAACATAATCAAGTGTCAGTATTGTTCATTTTGTGTGTCTTATGCTAATGACTTTACATAGTATGGTTTTTCACACTTTTCTTTTACTTCAGAGCTATTTAACATTTTGAACATGTTAAAAATCTATCTGTGCTCAACACAGATATGTTTTATATTATTTTGTTTGTGTGCTTGGATATTTATTTAAGTTTGTATATGATTCCAGTTTTGTACAGTGCATGAAACAAGTTTAAGATCACAGAAAACACGTCATTAACATAACTATCCTTCATTTCTTTCACTGTTTGTTTGAATATATGAAATATTGTCATAGCAATTTAAATGTATAAAGGTGAACTGTAGATATTGACATCAATATTTTTAAACTCACAAATGTTCATACTTTAACTTACTGTAATACTGGTCTATTTACTGGTGTAGGCCCACTAAGAGAAGTGCCTGATAAAATCACAAGAAAAGAAGGCCCTTCATCCAACAGGAGCAACAACGTATACCGTGCTTTAAAATCTACAAGAGGAGTGACGGAGTTGAAGAACAGGTTTGTCAAAAAGTGTTCCCTTTCGGAAAGCTTGCTCCACTTTGTTACATGCCGATGTACTGAGGTCATTTCATTTAGATATGGAGGCGAAGGAATGGAAGCGCTGCAGTGTTTCACTTGTGTGTTTTGTCAGATAACGATCAGTGAGGCCTGTTTGACGAGGAAACATCTGACAGCTGAACAGAACGCCGGGTGGCTTTGCAGAGGCACAAGTATGTGGTGCGGTTGAAGCGGTTGAAACCGTCCCCTGGCTCCTCTCACTTCAATACCAGTACAAGTCCTTCTTGTCCAGACGCCGTCCTGACAGAGAAGAGACAAAATGTAAATGATTTCCTACCAGCTATAATTGATGTACATGAAAAAGTTTGTAATTAAACATGCTGAGCAAAAATAAGCTGTTATACATATATTTCATCCTTTTCACACAGAAGCATTTCTTAAAATAAGATGTAAAAATTCAGAAGTGTTTACCAACTATTGAGTAAGGAAAAGGTCATTAAAAAATACCTAACAAATAGTTCCTTAATAACTAAAAATAGCACTGAGTAATTATAGGTAGTCTATTGTCTAATGAGCTTAGTGAACCTGGCACATAATCACTTACTATTTATGTGTCAATAAATCAGCATCCTGTGAGAATCTACTGGCAACCATGGACGTCCCTTAGGTGTGTGTGAGACTACATAGAGGGGTGACTGTTCATTCTAAACAACAATGGTGGGTCCTGAAGAGGTTTACAAAGATGCTGCAATAGTGTCAGTTATATCAGAACATGACAGTATTTCATTATGGATAGAAGAGCAAATAATGACCCTAGAGGCTTGATGTAAAATATGTTTTTGCTCCTCTTCCAACTCGTTTTGTTAAGAGTTTGGTTGACAGGTTGTTCATCCAATCATCTGCCACGTACTTTTATTAAAGCCCCTTTTACACAGTTTCCATTGACGGTTTCTCTGATGGTTTTGTGTGACAAATCATCTGGCGGGTCAGGTTACCAGTTTGGTGCTCTTTGTTAACAATTTAATGTCTAAGGCAAGATGACCTGGACAGACACAACTACTGGTGTTTAAACAGCTCCTGTAGTGCTCCCCATGACTACTAAAGATGGTTATAAGTATGCACACCCACAAATATCAAGAAATTCATCATTGTTGAAAGGCAGTTTTAAAGATGTTAATTGTAGCAGAAGGCCTACCAGGTTCAAAGCCGGCAGTGGGGTCCACGGAGTCTCTAAATCCTTGAGGCACCGTCCAGCTGGGATGCATTTCTGGCTTGGAGTTGGAGGCCATGCTGGGTCCCATCTCACCCCGATCACTATGCAGTAGGTTGAGCAGGGATGTGGCGTACTGCTGTCCGGTAAGACTCAACCCATTATTGGGCAGGGGGTAGGAGATGGACGGCAACCCCGGGCCCTCTCCTGCCCTGGCAGTGAACGAGTGCCACGAGCCAAGACCGTCTTCTGCAGGGCTGAAGTTCAGGAGCCGCTCAGGAGGAGGAACCTGTGACTCTGAGTAACAGTCATCAGAACTCCCCTGACAGGGGTTGGATTCCTCTGTGGGGGAGAAAGAGAGAAGCCACTTAGTGAGGATGAATGTGTCCTGTTTGTATTCAGGCAGGTCATACACTGTTGATTTGGCGTGCTTACCCAGTTTAATATTTTTACGGATTTTCTTTGTCTTTGCTGCAGGCGCTTTGGCCTTGCAGACTTTGCTGAGGGCACGGCTGAAGTGAGCATCCACCATGCTGTTGATGTCCCCCTGGAAGTAAGTCAGAATGACACAGCGAGAATGTTCCTCCACCTTCACAGCCATGGGACTGTCATTTCTGTCCTCCATGGGTCAGCTGTGACTGAGACAATACAGGTTTCAACAACAGATTTTATATTTCCGCTGTATTTACAGTCACACAAAAGACAACTTAATCCATTCAAGGATTATGTACCACATCACATTTTCACTTGGTCTTTTTTTGCATATAATGATAAAATAGTTTTATTTATTGCATCCCTGATATCACTATAACACTTTCCTCTTTGATGCTAATTATTGGAAGCAATTCAAACTCAACTTGCCCTGGATGACTGACATATGACTGACATATCCTTGAAGCAGAGTGATTATAGTTTCCCATAAAATGTACAAACACTTTCCACAAACACATTTCAACATCTGGAAGAGTTTGTAATTTGCCAAAATATGGGCATTGTGGTTGGACATTTAAAAATTCCTGAGAGGAAATATATCGTTTGAGTTGATATGCACAATGAATGTGGCCCATTTTGGGGAAATAATTATGTCAAACACTGTAACTGAAAACTATATGAAATTTAAATAATCAGATTATAGAAAAAAACCCCAATTTAAATCGACAGCTCTTTGAGAATTATGAACCAAAGCATTGTGTTAGTTATATTTTAAGTAACTTGCTTCTCTTACCTGACCTGATGATCGACCAAAGATGAGCAGTGAGTGCGTCCTTGCATTGACTGCTTAATCAAAGCGGATAAGTGCACCTAAATGAGCAGCAGCCGAAATTGTTGGAGAAAAAAAGCATCACCTGGCTTGAGTTTAAACATCGGAGTTGATGTTGATTCGAAGAACCAACATCAACGTTCCTCCTGGACAATATATTTTGCTCACTAAGCCTCCAAAGTTAGATGATGTGTTGGACTGTGAGGGCGTGTGGTTCCTTAACGCAGACAGATATGAGCAGAATGTCATCCAGCGAGTTCCTCCAGAACCTGACCGACACCTTATTAAAACATTCCTCAGGAGTACTGTCGAAAAGTTGCACGCAGTTTAACAGCAGCTCTGAAGTGAATTGCCAGTCAGAGAGGCTAAATTTCATATTATATTTTAAAAAATCTGGATATTACGACATAAAGTTAAACCTCATTAACATATTACCAAGTCAAAAACAACAACATTTTATTAGTTTTAACTGATTAACTTCATGGGTTCTGTGGTTGACTTGTGCTTCTCTGCATTCCCAGTGCAGTCAATCAGTGTTGAACCCTGTTTGTTTCAATATGCTAATAATAAATGAAAACCTAATAATGAATAAAAATGTCCTGTGGAGCTATTTTTTCAAAAGTTGAAAGTAGAACGAGACAATCAGTGTGGTCTGTGATGCAAAGACTAGTTGTTTGCTTATTGTGTAAATTCTGTTTAAGCAAATGATGACATTGTTGCTGCAATATTTTATACAAGATTTCAATAGGATAAATTAATGATTCTATTTTAACACACTATGTTCCCATTCAGTCCACAGGACAATTGGTGCTTAAATTCTTACTTTAGTTTACAGTCAAGATTGTGCTCCCCTGATGGGTTGAAATCTTCAAAGAGAAAAAGCAAGTTCAAGATGTTCTCAAAACTATCATTGATATTAAGTATACCTTTAAAACAAGTCTTCAAAGGAAACATCATACGCAGTAAAACATTTAAAGGTCTAAAGAAGAAGCGGACTGGTCTTACAAATGTAAAAAAACCCAGTCATGAGTATAATTTCTTATGTATTAAAACAGTAATTGGTTACAGATACTGACTTTCCATTACATTCATGTTACATTTACATGGAAAACTATTATAACTGCTTCCTATGCAACATTTACTTGACTCATTACTTTACTATTAAAAGTTTTACAAACACTTAATATTTGTTTGTGTTGATTTGTGATTCAACGGTACAGTGAAGGTAGTAATGTAAACCTTGAACATGAACTGTAGATAAAATATGGGGTGCTTGCATAAAATGTGCACTTTTCAGAGCACTCTTTACTTGACTTTGAACTGACTGTTATAATTTCATTTTATTATAATTTTCATGGCTGGTTATGGTGCAGGAGTGTCTCTGGACTCATTGTATCCCACTGAACATATGTTTATTTGATCCTTTCCCTGCACTTATTTTCTGCTATCAATTCATTGACAACTGCTTTGTCAATGAAGGATGGATCTTGAGGGTTGGAGATGTACAGAAGGGCACATACAGAGGCCCGTTCACGCCCCCTGGTGGTGGTTTGGTGTTGATGCTCTGGAGGAGTCAGAGACCTTTCTGATGGTGGAAGTGTTGTCAGAAGCAAGTGAGTCAGAGTTAACAAGATGGTTCTTTTTGCCGCGACCCCCCACTGTCACAGAGCGGCTCCAGTCTGAAGACACAAGGGACGAGAAGGAGAAAGTGCATCATACATCTTGAAAATAACTCCCTCTTAACCATCTGGCTATACTGCAATAGGTCCTACATCAACAAACAATATGTAGCTATACCTGAGAAATCACTGAGTCTGAAACGTCCGCAGCACAAGTGGACTCTCCACTGTTTCCTCACATTTTCCTTCATCACACAGTGGAACAAAAACACAAAGAACCCTGGGACAAAAGAGCAGACATAGGAGACAAATGTGAAATTATTCAACATGATATTGACATAGTTGTGTTTGTATTTTTCTATTTCTATTAACACTTTTGTTTTATTTCATGTGCTTTCCTTTTACCTTTAACTGCATTGGGGTAAATGCAAAATAACACACATGATGAGTTAGGCAAATTACAGATGTTTTGAAAAAATGACTCGCTCCTCTCTAGCTAATAATACTTAACACCAGCTACAGCTCATAGTTACCTTGCAAGGAGTTGAAGATGGAAAACAGGTACATCATGACCACTTTGCCTGGCCCAAATGAAAAAAAGCCCATTGACCACGTCAGGCCTAACAGCACTGTGAGACTGGCCACCGCCCTCAAGTCTTTCAAAGAGCTACGGCTGTTTGTTGAATGCTTATTGGTCCTCATCTGTCTGATCTGGATCAGAACCACGATGAATACAAATGTGTTGCACAGCAGGATCAAAAGGAGAAAGGCCACCACTGTTACGATGAAGAAGACCTTATTCTGCAGCCAGCAGCTGGAGGGAGGGAGAAGGATGGTCATCATGTCATTTACAATGAGATTTATGCAAAAAAAATTACAAATGTACAAAACAACATGCTTTCTGTGTGTTCGACACAGCAAAGTTTGGGATGTATTGCTTGGTGGATGTTATTTTGTGGAATTTTCTCATCCTCAACTATAAATTCATGATCTCATCAATTCCATCAGGCTCGCATTTTATCTAATCTCACAGTTTTCATCACACGGTTTAAACATGATGCTCCCATGACTCACCATGATTCACCCCCGTCTCAACAACAGACCAGTGCTTATACTTACAATTGGTCAGTGGACTGAAGTGACACTGCAGCCGCTTCAGGCACAGAGCTGCCGTAGGCGTCTTTATCTATGGCCAGCACCAGGCTGACTATGAGCAGAGGAATACCTGTGAGAACACAAACAAATCATAATTCAGATCAGAGTTAACTAAACATATTCACACACTCTGACCAAGAAGAAAACAATTCCTGAATATATTTCTAGTTGGAAGTTGATTTGTGTTTTTTCTTAAATTACCAAACTGACAGTGTGAGGTGCTCACTTGTTTAGCCACTAATAATAAAAAATAAAATTGAAAAGCATAAACCATCAATTTTAACTTCTAAGCTAGGCTTTATTTTATGTTTTTTTTTAAAGACAAAGACATTGTTCTAAAGGTGTAAGACCAAGTAATGAGATTTACGGTAAATTAACATTTCAACATATAAGGTGAATAAAGTTTGTAATAATAAATGAGCGATGAACACATATTTAATTGGGTGTAAATGGAGCTAATTCATTCAAGGACATTCCTATTTTACATAAAATGTATTACATAATACTCTCCAGGATACTTTCAGAAAAGTTACAAAAAAAAAATTAGAATTTGTAAAATAAAGTGTTACCAACTTAACCCTCAGCTGCTTTACCCGAACAAATAAAAACCCACTCCTGAACCCTCTCAGACAATCAAAGCCAACTGGACTTTTCCGACTACAGAGAGAAACACTTTAAGTTCTGTCTTACCCCATCCCACAGCACATAACTTGAGGATGTATGAAGGAACGTAGATGTTGAAGACCTTGACCAGTGCGAGGTACATTTGCACGGCCTCCAGGCCCATCCAGGTAAAAGAAGCCAGCAGGAAATAGTGCAGCGTTGCAGCAGTGGCAATGCACAGACCGTAGTTGGAGAAGGATGAGAGCCAGGAGTCCAGAAGGAAGATCATGCTCAACCCCAGCAGGGCAACTGACAGGTTCATGAGTATCTTAGATGGGTAGTCTTGACGTAGCTTCCTAAAGTGTACCAGAGTGACGGACACAGGGAACAGTTGAGATTTCACCAGATGATAGGCATGTGCAAACAGGCAAAACTTGATTTATACACAATCTGCAATCAAGCAAGATTGAGCTTATGGAACTTCTCCATTCAGTCCATTCTCGCTGGTTATTGCAGCAAATATGGTCGTTACAATATAAACCTCGATACAATGTGATAAGTGTGTCGGTGTCACTTAGAGAGACTCACTCAAAAGCAAGGTAGGTGAGGAGAGTGATGCCCAGAAAGATGGAGGATAAACCACAACCGAGATATGAGATCACTGTCAGAATCTGTCTGTCAGCTTCACTCAAGTCCTTTCTGGATACATCCTGAAACACAATACACAAACTGTATGTTTACATAGTGTTTGCTTACCGTTTAATTTTTTTAGTTGTAGCGCCAAAACAGACATAATTGGAAGCAGATGTGCAAGCTGTTTAAACTCATCCCTTCATAACTATTTACAAAAAATAATGAGATAATTATAATTCACACATTGTGGTGTTAACATCAGCTTCCTGCATCATTAGCAGAAAAAATATGCCAGCAGTCAGCTACTGGCCAGATTGCACACAGTATGTTGTTGCTTGTGGGAGTTTTTTGTTCGCTGGTTTGATTTATAAAAAGCAGACCAGTGACTCACCAGCAGCACAGCGAAATGTGTGAGGTGATCACAGAGACAGCTGGTCCGATAAGCAGAAATACTCTGGGTTTCACAACCTCTGCTGTTCCAACCGCCCTGCCCACCTGACACACACACACACACACACACACACACACACACACACACACACACACACACACACACACACACACACACACACACACACATTTGATCATAGCAGCTTATCAGTAGACAGACAGCTTCCTGCGTTAACGGGTCTTTATTGATGTCCCTGGTTCCGCAAAAGTTTCACGTGGCTGAAATACTGTAAATCATCTAAGTATGATAAAACTTATGGACTCACCGTTTTTCTGGAAGTCCCAAAACATGCACTGAACCTTGTCTTCTGGCTGTAAAATAAAGAAAACGTGAAAGTGATGATGGTTTTAAAGTTAAATAAAAACTCTTCTTCTTACTAATAAACTGAATTCATTCTCACTTGTTTAGCTGTTCGATGGCTGAGGGTCACCACCACTCGATTCTTCAGGTTGCTGATATGGCTGTTATTGATGCTGGCAGATACTATAAAGGAATTCAATGTCCAGTTGCTCTGTGTTGCATTGGTTGTGTGTGGGTCCTTTGAAAAAAACATTTTTTTAATCTTTAAATAGTGTGAAAATTGTATTAATATTGTGCCCCTTTTTTAAATTGTTGTTTCTTGAAGGAACGGTTTGACATTTACGCCTTGTCGGTTTTTTTTCAGAGTGTTAAATGAGATGATTGATACCACTCTAAAGTTTTGACGGTAAATATGAAACTACAGCTAGCCTGGTTCAGTTCAAAATCCTCTACAGCACACAGATCAACACATCAAGTTTAGATTTCATCTAAAATGGCGCCAGAGGTCGGCAGCCTGTCGCAGCAGCTCTCTACCAGCTTTGCTACTTTTGTATTTTTTCTGCTATTTTTATTCGTTGTTGTTTTCTTTTTTTTGGTAATTGTATGTTCCTGCTTCAGCGTTTTAGTTGTAGCGTTTTTTCCACCTTCTCTGCACACAACTGGAACTTTTAATCATGCTGACCTACACCCGCGACCAGCTTCTGCGCTACCGGAGCGGAGCCGGCAGCCAGAGCAGGCTGTTCTTCCTGAGGAGGCTGAGGTCCTTCAATGTGTGCAATAAACTGCACCAGTGCTGCTCTGTGGTAGCCAGCGCCCTCTTCTTTGCTGTGGTGTGCTGGGGTGGTGGCATCAGGACTGGAGATGCCAACAAACTCAACAAGCTGGTGAGGAAAGCCAGCTCTGTGGTGGGTCTGGAGCTGGACAGTCTGGAGTCAGTGGGTGAGAGGAGGATGAAGGCCAAACTCGGAGCCATCCTGGACAATCCCTCTCACCCTCTCCATGAGGAACTGTGGCAGCTGGGCAGCTCTTTCAGCCATCGGCTGATTCTACCAAAGAGCAGGACTGAGCGCTTCAGACGCTCATTTGTGCCCACTGCCATCAGACTGTATAACAACAGCGGAGACCACAGTCTGTCATCATGCTGACCAGGCGCCCCTGTGGATATACTGTACATTTTTATTCCTGTTCTATCTTTCTATCTTTATTTTGTTGTATAGTATGTGTATTTATTGTCTGTGTCTGTGTAGTTGTATAGTATGTGTATTTATTGTCTGTGTAGTTGTATAGTATGTGTATTTATTGTCTGTGTAGTTGTATAGTATGTGTATTCATTGTCTGTGTAGTTGTATAGTATGTGTATTTATTGTCTGTGTAGTTGTATAGTATGTGTATTTATTTATTGTCTGTGTCTGTGTAGTTGAGCTGCTGCAACACTTGAATTTCCCCCATGGGGATCAATAAAGGAATATAAAACAAGAATTATCTGCAGGTTGCCATGCAACCATAAGGTGTCACTGCGCAAAGCTAAAGAACAGTCTGGAACATAACCCCCCCATAAAACAATAAATTGAAATCTTTAAGGTTTGTTTTTGTACGTATAGTAGGCGTTGTTTTGTTACCTCTGGACAGAGCCAGGCTAGCCGCTTCCACCTGTTACTAATATTAATGCTAAGCTAACCATACTAACTCCTGTCTGTAACTTCATATTCCTCCCACAGACAAGAGTGTGGTGTCAATCTCTCGTTTAGCTCTGCAAGACAGCAAATCAGCGTGTTTTCCAAATGCCACAACTCTGAGTATTACTTGGTCTGCAGGAAATATTTCATTATTTTTTTAACATCTGAAAATCGAATATGAGGAAGAAAAAAGCAAGAAAAAATCAAATTAAAATAACAAAATTGCAAATAGTAACAAGAGAAGAATTAATACCTGAAAAAGTTCATTTGTTGCATAGAACTGAAACTGGACACGAGTTTTATTTTTTTCTCCAGGAGGGAAAAAGGTGTGGAGTTCAGAGGGCAAAGAGATTGTTGCATCTGTGTCAGGGAGTGGTTCACTCACAAAGCCGGGGTTGACAAAAATCTGTGGAAAAACAAGGAACTTCTAATCACCTGTCAACCTTAAAACTGTGTGTCGGACTTCCAACTCTTATCATTTGCTTTCTCGTTAAAGGTTTATCTGCCACAACTGCTTGAGGCCACAAAGTCTTTTTTTTAACATTGTTTCCAGGACATTAGTGTCACAGAAATTGTCTTAAAACAGTCAGGTGAAACCATTTTCAGCGTCTCACCTTTGGATTCAGGTTTGAAGGAACAAAGGACACACCAAAGGTGAGGCCACTGTATTTATTTTGATCTACGTTGATCATGGACAGGGCCATCGAGGGGGCTGTTATACTGATAGATCCATCTTGGAAGTCCATATTGTCCCCCATTCTGTCCGTCAGATTAAGGAGACTTTTCCCAACGACAAAAAAGAAAGTAAGGATAGAAAATATGGGATTTAGAAGGAACATGCATTTCTCTAAAATCTCAAAAGTGTTCAAAAGTTATGTTCAGTTTTACATTTACTAAAATGAACAAGAAACACACTTCCCTTTCCACTTACATGTTAGCCACTGGAGTGATATACGTTTTGGAAAGCAGGATAACTGCAACAATATTGAAGATATTGGCACCAACTGCAGGTTTGATCCTGCTGATGTCAACCACTGCCCTGAGCTTCTCCAGAACTGTATCCAGCTCAGAGGAAGAGAGCTCTGCACTGTCGCCTAGCTGAACATCTACAAGGTCCTGAATCATGTCCACAACCTCGGCCGCGTTACCTAGAAATCCACAATGTCATTAATGTTTTTTCTTGTGTTTTTGGCAGGTTATCCATTTGTGGTTTCATTTAGATGGAAGGATACAGAATAAACAAGATAGGGAAATATTTTATTTCAAAGTATATTTTTAAAATAACATTACTCTTACCAATGGTGACGGTGATATTGTCAAGGTCTGATATGGTCACAAGCACTTTACAATTTTTCATATCAGGTTTAGCCCAGCTGGTCGTGTCAGTTTCAATGTCTAACTTACTGAAGAGAATCAGAGGAGATAGGAACAACAGAGGCAGAAGACATTATATATTCTTTCTGGTTTAATTTAATGATTGGTATAATTAAACTTAACTGTTATAAAGGGTTATAAAAAAATGAAAAGCACCTGTCAGCACCTTTGCTCTTAAAAGCGTCAACGGTTTCGCTAAGAGACCATAAAACTGATTACCCATATTGTCCCTTGATTAATATTTATATCACATTTGTCAGAGATAATAAGCCCTTCATTACACTAATAATTCCCTTATAGGAAATTGAATATTTTTTTTCCTGAGCTGCAGTCTGGCAGGGATCCATCAGTATTGCATGTGTGGTGGTTAGAGCTTGTGTGCAGAGTGGGAGGACTGGTGGGAGCAGGACATTGTAATTGAGGGAATTTTCTTGTCTAGCTGAGGCGTCTCTATGGAAACAGGTTGTTGCGACAAAGATAAACATGGTCTGTACAAGAAGATAGATAACTATTGAAAAAAAATAATCCTGCAAGATCAATGTTGGCTCGGATGACTCAAGCGGGTGTGAATAAACCCCTGAACATTATTACACGTTGTCTCTATTGTAAATCTTTATATGCTTTATTATTACTACGTGAAAGACATTTATACCACGCCGCTGTATAATGTCAGTCAATAATACATTAAATCATTTTGTACAGCGTGATGATTGCTGACAATTTAATGGACTCAATCAGTCAAATAATAAATCCTGGATAAATGTCTTACCAAAGCCTGAAGCCTCTCTCTGACTGTAGCTTTCTGCATCCAATGTCTTGGTTAACTTGTGGAAATACTTCAGGCCAAATGTATTGTCCATAGATAGTTGATGTAGTTTCTTCTAAACAGTTTGCTGGCACTGAAAAAGAATATATAAATAATGTAAAATCTGATTCCATAACTGAACACGTCTTTACTTGTGTTAGGAAATCCAGCTTAGATAATAATACAACTGCTTTTCAGAACAAAGTGCTTTACATAGTTGAACCAAGACTATTCTTTATTGTCAAATGAAAGCAGATACATAAACAAATAAGATAGTTTGCTTAAATTAATAAAAGGCCTTTTTGAAAAGATACGTTTTGAGAGGTGATTTGAAAGATTTCTCTGATTCAAGTCTCAGACCTTCAGTCAAGCTTACCTATGTGTTTGATCGCCACATCCATAGTTTGAATAATAATTGAGTCATTTCCATACCCTGATATCAAGGTAGTATTAATTACAGTGAGAATTTCTGCCACACTGTTTTTGTTGTATTCTTGAACATGGAAGGTGCAGTAATATCTGCAGATGAAACAAACAGTTAGTGGCATTCGAAACATGCAGCTTATTATTATTAGTCCTCTTTTTTTTTGTCACCTACTGTTTTTGTCGGCCGCGGAAAATCTTAAAGAAAGGAAACCAGAGAGGTGTTTTAATGTAAAAATCAGTAGCTGCAGTGTTATAAGATATTATTCAGAGAATTAAACTATAAAATGATGCCATTTATATCCTTTTCATCTTGTCTTTTTCTGTTTGCTATTTAAATGAAGGGCAAACTCACCATCAGTCCATTGTGCTGCTCCATGTTCCTATGAAATATTAGTGATGAATAATAGGTCAACTGTCACTTCTTATATCACACATATAAAACCCTCACACACAGACAATTAAAATTAACTCAATGGGTCCCACCTGCCAGCGTTCTCCTTTGTGATGAGATTTAGCACAATCATGGTGCCATTCACCTCCAGCTGTTCTTTCACCTTTTGCCAAAAGAGAATAATTCAATGTACACTCATTTTTCTTTTCGACAGCTTTCAAGTTTAGTTATGTGAATCTCTTACCCATTTCTCAATAACACCCTCTGGTTTTGTCGGGCTGCCATACACACTTAAAGTCAAATTAACTCTGAAGAATTTGTCTGGTTCGACTGCAGGAGAGAAAAGACAACAGATGAAACAGCAGTGCATCTACAGTGAATGTATTTCTGTCAACATTATACAGACGAACAAACACATGTTGTTTTTTCTAAGCAGAATTTGACTTTTTGTCCTGCCCCCACTACTGCTTATTCTCTACATCAATGACTGTACTGTACAGGTTGTGAGTAACTAAAGTATACATTACATCACATTACAGTCATTTAGCAGACGCTTTTATCCAAAGCGACTTACAATCAGTAGTATATTACATATCATTCACCCACTGATGACAGGCTACCATGCAAGGTGCCACCATCAGACTCTAACTAACATTCATTCAACATCCAGTCCACCCTGATGGCAAGCCTTCGGGAGCAACTTGGGGTTAAGTGTCTTGCCCAAGGACACATCGACTGCCGAAGCCGGGTATCGAACCACCGACTCTCTGATTGGAGAACTACCTTGCTCTCCACTACGCCACAGCCGTATAAAGTATAAATTAATGAGGTACCAATATACCTGACAAGAAGCTTCGATGTGCACACAAGTCTGTAAATTCTGCTTAGGTTGAATATATTGACAGAGAGCTGATGGTGTTATTTTACTGATCCATCACAGAATCAGATCTAACGATTTGTTGGAATGAGAATTTGAATGAGTGAAACTGGAATCAATCACGTCAGCGAGGAAAATCATTTGTGATCCATCAAAGCAAATCCAGACCCTTTGTCTTTTCTCTGGAAAAGTATTCAGGTTCCATAAATAAGTTAATGTGTTCCTCCATCTCACTTGCAAAAATAACTCTTTTACTAATGAAAATAGACCACCTCTTTGTTCTCCACACAGCCTATCACTTTATCTTCTCAACATTCTTATTGTTTCTTGCTTTTATCATATAATTGTTTTCTCTTTTTTGTTCATTACCAGCACTGTTGATCTTTTAAAATGTCTAATTGTGTTTTTATTGTATACCGTTCATGCTTTTATGTTTTTATGCTGCCACCAAAAACCTTTTTCTCTTGTCAGTCAGTTAAGCTCTGAACTGAAGAAAAAACAAAAATGAAGAAGATGGACGAACACGATTCATCTGAGTTGTTAAATAAACCGACCTGCAGTCTCGTTGAGATCTAGAGGATCTCCTGTCGTTGACATGTTAGCGGGTCGAGCTGGCATACTTAGAGTTGGATCTGTTTCTATCAATTAAATTACATGAAAAGAAAATATTACAGCACAGAGTGATTGTCTTGCACCTGTATAAAAAAACGAAATGACTATCACACTGTAATTCCATGTCGCTGCAAAGCACCAAAAACACTCATGGACATTGTTTTATTCTTGCATGCTCACCTGGTGTAAGTGCACCAGTGCTGTCAGTTGGCAGTGGTTGTGACACTGCAGGGGGTATCTCTGAAAGAGACAAAATACATAATTTAAAGAACAACTTAAAAATAGCATGAAGTCTGACAGAAATCAAATTATGTAAATGTAAATGTATTATAATGAGTAGTTGTATTTTTTGAAACACATTGATGATGTCAATTGCTTTAATGTATTTGTGAATGTGTGCAATAACCTTTTTTTTCACGAGTCTATATCTATGCAGCATCTTTTTAATACAGCCACTTTCAATCTTAATGAAAGTGCATGGTCAATTTAATCACTTTAATGGATTTGTTAACGTGTGACGCATGAAGTGAACATTTCCTGATTGCCCCAAAGTCTGCTTTGTGTCTATAGAAAGGAAAAACTAAACAAATATCATACAATTATGTAGGTAAATATGGCTGAAAATACATCCTTTATGAAGACAATGGTCATATAATCTGTGTTTGGTTAATGTTTGACAGATGCAGTAGTTTACATATGAGAGGACTATAGTGTGCTGTACGTACCAACAGGGATTATGCTGATGCTATTGGGGTCTGCTGTCAGGTTGAAGAAGTCGAAAGAGAAGTTTGAACTCAGCAACGAGGCAATGTTTGCCTGAACCCATTTTACGTTAGCAGCAGGATCCACATTCACGTGGAATTCACACCTGAAACTTGAGATTTATCACATTGACATGGGTTAAATATGCAGTTTGGAGAATTCTTTCATTCATCTTTTGCCATGCAGCCCTCATATATACTGTAATGATTATAAATATTTTCATGTCTTGAATTCGTCTCACCACTGGTCACAGGTGGAGTTTGACAATGCTCTTGATCCCTGAAAACACAGTTTCACGTCCTTATTAAAGGTTTGTAATTACTTACACACAACTGATTGTCCTTAATAAAATTACAGCCACCTTTTCCTCTGAACTCAGCTCAAGGCTCACATACGTCATTCATTTCCTCGGAAAAAGACATTGTCTCAATAAAGAAAAAAGGCCTGTTCTCTGATCAGCTGTTCTTTGAGGATATTGCTGTTTCCTTCTGTGGAAAATCAAACTGAGGACTTAATAGTGGTGTACCTGAGATTGTTGTGCAGGTAGAGCACTAGACTTAACCACAGAGCAGTTACGGCTGTATGGGAACACAGATAACAGAAATTACAGACAGAATTGTTGTCCAGGATTGCAGTTTATATTTGGACGTATCATGACCATTGTCATTAATGGCCAATATACACACACACACACACACACACACACACACACACACACACACACACACACACACACACACACACACACACACACACACACACACACACACACACACACACACACACACACACACAGACACATACACAGACACACACGCAAACCAGCTGGCAGTGATGGAAAGTATTTGAACCCATTTACAGGTATAAGCACTAAAATTATATAAATATATATATAAATCTTTATAAAGCAGTATTGCTACCTTTTCTGAAGTTTTTGACCATCACTGCCAGCTGAGAGGAGTGTTTTACTAATAAAAGCTGCATTACCTTGGGGATGACACAAGGATGTGATGGACTGACATGTTTTGAGGGAATATGCTCTCCAACTGATAAGAGATGACGACAAAGATGAGTTATTTTAAATCTGATTTGTTTGTTCAAAGTAATTTGCTGCCCAATGCTATTTGCATAATCAAATGTTCTTCAAACCCAGTTTCTTGTGACTTCCTCCAGTGACACTGAACAATTTCCACGCTGTGTAGAGCGAACCGTGAGCGTCCACATGTTGATTTTGTAGAGTGACCATGCTAGAAAATAACAATGAAATGGCTGCTTTAAAATATGGAATATTTCAAAAGGAAAGCTTTAGACCTATGCACAGGTTAATGAACCAGTTACTGTTGAACTGGTGTATGATTTACCTTGTCTTTGACCTCAAACTGTAGTTACTGAACAGCTGAGTGTATTATCTGCCCACTCTTTTAACTCTCACCTGCAGTAGATTGCCTAGCAGTGTGAATAGGTGAGAAACCCCTTGGAGTAATTCACTTTTAAAAATCTAGACAGCTCAAACTGCATGACCATGAAATGCAAACGGATATTTACCACAGCGTAGGTTGTCGAAAGGCTCAGGATAACAGTTTTGATTGTTTTGTTTCCACTGACGCAGGTCCCACCTCACCACGTCTCCATCCGCACAGCTCTTCCCCATCAGCTCCTCAGCGCTCCATTCTCTGGCCCAAATCCTGAACAGACCGATCGCACCGAGCAGATCCTTCCCGGTCTCCAGCTGCACCTCACCGTTGGTTTTTGTATAATGAGACACCCCCAGAGTGAGGGTGCCGTTTGGGGCCACTTGTTCGGGTAGGCTGGGGCTCAATGAGGTCTCATTATGACTGGTTCCATTGATGTAGATCCGCAGCCTGCGAGCTCGGCCAGACCAGGTGAAACACACCGTGTGCCATTCATTCAATTTCAAATCTCCTTCCAAGCTGTATGGTTTTCCAAACAGCCATACGGACAGATGAGTACCTGTACCCCCGAGTCCCAGCTCTATTTGTCCTTTCCCTGGTGCTTTGTAGTCAAAACCGGTCCACTTTGCACTATGGGTGCGGAGTAAAAGCATGCATACACTCAGCTCCTGGAGGGCTGGTATCACAGCTTCTGGTTGTAGCTGCCACAAACACGGACGACCTATGAACAGCAGCTTCTTACCCCACAGGCTGGTGCTGGCAGAGAAAGCTGCAACGACACGTTGGTGGAAAAGACACAAGTTGATAAAGAGAACCATGAAGATGTATGATATCCTACCCAAAAAATAGAGCCAGACAAGCATAACGTACGCCATCATAGCAATCCATTATTCTCAATTTTTCCACAATGAAAAAAGCCAGCTATTGGTCTGTGTGACATTTTGTACTACTTTAAACATTGTCAAGTGCTTTAAAATCATTTAATTGGTCTGAATCTTACTTGAGCCGAGAAGCTGCATACACAGACAGAGTAGAGTTAGACAAGACAGGCTTCTGACGGAGTTCATGACAGCAAACAAAACCTTCCAAAGCCAGTCAAATGGTATTTTGCTGAAAGGTGACAAAAATAATAAAAAATTGTTTTACTTTGCATTCACCTGGAAGTAATACAACAATTATCAACGTATCGTCATGTAGCTAAACACATAACTTAGACTTACCGTGGTCATTTCCTTCAAATCCGAAGTTTAAACTGTTTTGTGAGAAATGTAACAACCAATGTCAGTTCATGAGCTGGCTGAGCCACGAGTCTACTGGCAAGCGTCACTTCATTTCTCTATAAGAAGACTTCCACACCCGCTGCCTGTAGTTCCCCGAGTTATTCATTAATCGGCACCAATAAACATAACTAACAAGCTGGATAACGTTACAGTCAAGACTTCATGAAACCTTTGCAAATGTGAATTTAAAAATCCTCCCATTAACACATTTAAGTCATTTGTGTTCAGTGTGAATGTACCTAGTTTGTGGTGTCAGAGGGTCCAGTGGCTCAGTTAGGGTTTTAATGTAATAGTTATCATAACTGGGCTTAAAGTTTAAAGTAATACTGCTGCAGGATGTTGGGAAATACTTGACGCACACCCTTGTTTTTGTAGATGTTGATGACACACATTTACCAACTGTAGCATTATCAAAATGGCTTGTCTTATTACACATAACAAGCTTTACATTTGGGGATGCTGTGTAAGCTTCATTTGTTTTTTATTCCTTCAACACAGATGCTTCTGAGAACTGATTCTTATTGACTATTATTGACTTATTGACTTGTTAATGGTCCCGGCAGCTAAAAGCTGAAGATGACATGATTTGGCATCAAAACAGAAATCAACATCTGCAAAGATTGCTTCTGCAAATGCTGGATACGATTTAGGTTCAGTTTTTTCAAGGTTATCACTGAGACAACAGGTGTGTGTGTGTGTGTGTGTGTGTGTGTGTGTGTGTGTGTGTGTGTGTGTGTGTGTGTGTGTGTGTGTGTGTGTGTGTGTGTGTGTGTGTGTGTGTGTTTTGTTTGTTTTCTATATGTCAGGTCAGCAAACAGTCAAAGTAATCATCTTCCTCTAATCTTGTGCTTTACAATTACCTTCAATTGATAACTGCTCAAACAAACCTAATTGGCTTTTGTGTGTGACATATGATGGCCATCATGACTGCCTTGTTCTCAGCTGTACAGACCTGAAGGTAAAGAAAGTCCATAAGTCGGCTTTCCTTTGAGTCTCAACAATTCAAACAAGCGATGTATGTCAACATCTCCTCTTTTTGACACCCATAATATCCTGTCAGCAGGGTGAAAGGTAGGGATGTCTGTTTTATGGCTCCATGCTACCTCAATGTGGTCAAACAGTATATTGCAACTGACTGATTTTGGCTGTTTGGGAACTCTTTTATGATTCTTTGGTCTCACCTTCACCATGCTCCTCTTCAGTGAAGTTTAAGAGAACAAAACAATATTTGTTTCCAAATTAAGAGACACAAAGTCTCTTAATTGGAAACAAATTTGATGACAAAGGTCTCATTCATGCATTCTAGTTCCCTTTCCTCCTCCTCCTCTGCTCTCTGTCTGAGAGGCCCGAGCCAAAACAAGCGGGCTCCCCAGAGGAAATACGAGAAGACCAGGTGTGACGTGAGGGGCCCAGGTGGGGGACCTGAAAGTCTCCTATTCATTGGTTGATAGTCCGGTAGGGAACCTCTCCTGCGTCATTAGTGATGTAGAATGAGGGGCATTCCCAAAAAGTTTTCCCACCACTCTCTGAATGTGGAGCAGCTGCCACTGATAGAAGCTGCAAATAAGGGAACAGTTTATTATAGATGAACTGCTTATTGAACTATATGGAGCAGTACGTTTTAGCTTCAGAGCATGTTTAGTTTTTTTGGTATCAGCTAGTTTTGTGCAATATTACATCCTTTTGTTGGGTCACAGTGTCAGTGTAAGAAGGCAGGTAACATCCTCCTCAGAGAAGGACCATGAACAGTTTTCCAACGGAGGCTTGTTTCTATGCTGCTCTGCTCATGGTAGGTCTGACCTTAAAGCAATTTCTTTATACAGATTTGTCAAACTTCGACTCTGTAGTCCTGTATCATTCCCAGATAGTATCATTATATTCGGTGGTGGAAAGTAACTAAGAACATTTTCTCATGCATACTGTACTTGAGCACAATATTGTGATACCTGTTCTTTACTTGCATTTTCAGTTCATACATGATATGATGCATTGGTCAGAGCAAAAAAGTTTATTATTGAGTCATTTCCTTGAAGATCTTGAAGTCTTATTTTCTTAAAAAAAGAAAATTGAACCTGCCAGTGCTGGAAGATTTGTTTTCAACTCATATGAACTCATTTCAAGTATAATTCTAGTTTAGCAACCTGCCTTATTCTTTCTTCTTTTAAGGTACAGGCACCGTTTTCAAACTGCAATGACAACGAGGTTCATATATATATATATATATGGTTTCTGATGATATATATACATATAAATCTATATATATATATATATATATATATATATAAATATATATGAAAGATATAGTCATATATAAAAACACCACCAACGAAGCTAGTTTTCATCAAAACAAGTACTATTAAATTGATATTTTGCTGGTAATGTTTCTCTTTTTTTTACTTAAGTCAATTTACTTTGTATGAAGTTTATTTTATTTATTCTGTTTCCTCAGGTTTGGTGCATACTAGTGCAGTCCGAGCCCAGCTGTGATCAGACAGAGTTCTTACACACTAATGACACTTGTGTTTCATGTCCTGTATGTGGACCAGGAGAGCAGCTCTCAGAGGTAACACACATAACAATGGCAGCAGCATTGTATCCCCTTTCACTTCTCTTTTTTTTTTACCAGTCATGCTACTTATCCTTTAAGTCTATGCTGTATATCTTTATCAGGACTGTGGTTTTGGAGATGGTGGTGAAGGTGTCTGCATTCTCTGTGGAGAGGGGAAGTTCAGTGCAGATACAGGGGTTGCTCCCTGCATGCGATGCGTCCAGTGCAATCTGCTGAACCGCCTGAAGGAGACTCCATGCTCACCCACCAGAGACGCCCTGTGTGGTCAATGCCTCCCAGGGTGAGTTACACCTACAGTACTAGCCTAAACACAAGTCACCTGATAAGTGCTAGCATTTGTTTTTGTGTATGAACGTGGTTGTTTTTGCAGGTATTATGAACTCAGGAGCATGACGGGGGAAGTGGAGCTGCCCTGTGTGCCTTGTTACAATCGTGACAAAGTCCATAAAGAGTGTTTGCTTTTGACAGCTCACGGCTCTCAAGGAGGTGAAAAACAGAGATTACAGAATGAGTGATAATGTTAATAAGCTTGTATAAATAGTTTATTGACTGCTGATATTTCAGAGATGTTGTCAAGGTAAAGTTCTAACTGTTGCTCTCTGACAGACAGCGGGATCACCAGACCCAGGGAAAATTTCAAAGAACCTAAAGAGAAGAGTGAGTAACCCTTGGGATTTTCACAAACAACTTTTTCTTTTGGAATCTTTTTAATTTGTGTGATTTTTCTTTTTAATCTAGGAGTAAAAGAAGAAACGTTTTCAATGGTCCTGATTGGTTCAGCAGCAGCTTCGTCGATTTTCCTCATTGCCCTGCTGCTATGGGTCGTCCTTCTGACTGCTGAGAAATTCAGTGAGCACCTGATGTTTGACAGCTCTGATATTTCCCCCTCCTCCTTTGTTTGCTTGACTAAATTTTGATCTTACACACTTGTTGCAATAATCAGAGCAGGTTCCTGAGAACTGTCCTGGGCCTGAAGGACTACTGTCTGTAGATGAGCTTCAGTACTCACCTTTGTCCGGCCCCACAGAGAGAGCAGCCGAACAATCAGAGGCCCCTTTACTGACACTTACTCCACCTCAAGATCCGCTAAGGTGCTTATGCAAATACGTACTGTTGATCATTCAATTGACATATTTCAGTCTCTATGTGATTATTTATATTAATTTAATCCCTGCAGAGGCCTGAACTCACTGAGCCATGACAATGAGGTGCATCCTACTTCTATTGTGATTAATGTCACCACCAACATTAAGCCCTCCACTCAGAAAGAGGAGAACATCACATGGGAGGAGAAGCAAAGACGCTGCTCTTCCATGGAGGAGGTAAAGGGGTTTAACTTATTAAGAGTCATGGTCAGCAAGAGATACTGTAAGTGTACTGCTTTAAAATTAAAATGTACTCTAATTAAAATGTGCCATTGTTGATAAAAACTCACCTCAGGAGAATTTTACTTTATTGGTTTTATTGGTTTAAGTCTACCGAGCAAATCACAAAACAATGAATAAATTACCCATTGTGGTATCTAACCATGGAGACAGTTTTGGTTATATTTATTGGGGTTTTCATGTTTTCATCAGTTAGATATGTGCTATCACCCCACAAGTGAAATGAATGTATTTTCATTTGTGCTGAACAAAGCATGGGAAAAACAACTCAAAAGCAACATGTTCCTTTCAAGAAATGATGTGTCATATAATCCACAGACATCTCTGTCAATCGGTTTCATGAAGGATATTGCCTGTTTGTTCAGTATTACGATATGTAAGCAGACCAGAAACTCTGAATATCTAAGCCACAATTATGCGAGAGGGTTGTTATGATGTACTCAAGAGTAAGATATGTAAATCAAACACAATATAATGACAAGCTGACTGCTGACTGAATATTGAGCTAAACACTGCATTTAGTAATCATGGCCGAGTTGCATATTTTGAGATTCAATGATATCTCTCTGAATCAAAAAAAAATCGATAAATAATAACAAATGCCCCACATATAATTAAGAATTGTATTAAAGAAAAAACAAGCAAAGAGTATCTTCACATTTCAGAAGCTTTAACTAGAAAATATTTTGCATTTTACTTTGTTAATTATTTAATGTATTGTCATCGTTACATTTTTCTTTTAATTCGAACAGTTTCCGTACTAATACACATTATGTTGAATGTATTTTGCTTCTATAAAAATGGCAATGTCCTCTTTTCAATATCAGATGGAGCAAAAACTTCAGACAATATGGGAAGTAGCTCAAGGTATGCTTGTTTTTCTTTAGTCAAAGTAGTCATAAATAATAATAATATTAATATACGTTTTGTCCGGTGGCCTGAAGTCCATGTTGGTGATTCTGTCCTTACTCTGTCCAGGTCAGAGTATTGAGATGCTCGACTACGACTCAGTCCAGGACTTGTCCCTGCTGCTTGACTCTGCTGACAACAGGAACGTGTTGAGGAGACTGGGACGGTCTTTGGGTGTCCCACCTCAGGTCAACGCTCATCTCCAAGGCTTCCAGGACCTCTTTCAGTACCTGCGCACCTCCACCTACACACTGCTGCCCCAACTGGCTCAGGCTGCTGCACTCCTGCCTAATCCTCAAGTTGTTGCTAGG
Source organism: Anoplopoma fimbria (assembly GCF_027596085.1). Taxonomy (NCBI): domain Eukaryota; kingdom Metazoa; phylum Chordata; class Actinopteri; order Perciformes; family Anoplopomatidae; genus Anoplopoma; species Anoplopoma fimbria. The sequence goes on from NC_072452.1 coordinate 16,807,205, forward strand.
GTACACAGAGCTGTGATGAATAAGTGACCACTTAGACCCCAAGGATCTGCTGTTGCTATGACTTCAGCTGTTTGCAGCATTTCTTAATTAATTTTGAGTGGAAATACTGCCAAAGAAAGGAATACCTAAAGAACTGACATTTTCTTCACACAATATTATTTTGTTGTACTTAATTTACATAGATAACTACTTCCATCTGAATAAAACCCTTATTTCTAATATATGTAACATGAGTAATGAAGTTGAATGGGAAGAAGAGGCCTGCAGAGTTAGGCTACATAACACAATATCTAGGCCATTGCAACTGAACCCTACACACGGTGTTACTTCCTGTTTACCATGTAAAATAGATGAGAGGCCCTCTGGCTAAAGCATGTGAGACAGACCAGGACAGAGGATACAGTGTTCATGGCAAGAGAAAGAACATAGAGCCCTGAGAAAATATGTTATTCTCTCATTGGGAGGATCATTTGCCAACTGCATTTTACCTTTGTCTCTAACTCTGCAGATTCTTCGACACACTCAATCTGGTAAGGTTTACATTTCTTGCCCATCACGATTGTCTTTTTAAAGCAAATGAGTCAGTAAAGTTTCTCTCTTGTCTGAGACCTATTTACTTCTACTCTAAAAACTCTCTGAAGCTCAAAAGCTGAATGAAAAAAATATTTCATATCATGAAAGTACTTCATTTTTTCGACAAAAACCATTTTGCAATCATGCCTGTTTAATGAATTGGGTCCGAAACTTAATTGCTGGTGTGGTCATTATCTCTGTGGATTGATGTTCAATTAATTAGTATGCAACAAAAACGCTAGAGGCCGCTATATGGCAAATGTAGAAGCGCGATCCTTTAGATCGTCTATTAGAAAGATAATGCACTACAAGTCACAAATAATGGTAAACCGTGCTGTTTGCAAGACGTTTAGTTTATGTTCGGGATCTTTAAAGCTTTATTGGCTAAGTGTGTGTAGCGAATCTGACACACGGTCAAAAAAAAGTACAACCAAACTGAACCAAAATAGTTAAAAAATACAAATAGAACTAGTATGTACATATGAGTATGTGAATAAAAGAAGCAAATATTAATACAAAAAATATGCATGTCTACACAATATACAAAATGCTAGATTTATATTTGAAAGTGTTGATGCATAAATGTTAAATCACAGAGTGTATTTTAAACTGTGAATATTTCATTTGTAATCTGTAGGCACATTCGATGTATTAGTTTTACAGGGTTATTGACACTGTACTATATCACTGGTGTCAACTGTTAACCAGAGTGATGGCCTGTGGAAAGAAAATGTTCTTGTGTGATAAAAAGCAAACAGGAATCATCTGCAAAACGCTGCATCCTCTCATGTGAAACGTCATTCTCTTGCAACTGGACGCGTAAGAGCTCACATGTTTCAACACCATGGTTGACGCGTTTTAATGCAACCACTTGAGCTCATGAACATTTATTTTATTTTATTTGCAGTGTTACATATGTTCTCCACAAACAAACAAAAAAATATTTAAAAGTATTAAGTTCAAATTGTTTCTTGACAAACTGATTTAGCATTTAAACACTGTTTATTCTGTATACAAATAATAGGGAACTGCTTTCGATAACAAATGTTAAAAGTTTTTTAGTATAAGATATCTGCAGCTGAAGATGATCTGAAAATGTTCCACTCACACAGCCTTGTGAAGACTATGTTGGTTCTATTCGCGTTTTGTTGGTTTCCGGAAAAGGGTCAGAGTGAGACCTCTTTGCCTCTCACCCTATCTGTGAAGACTATGTTGGTTCTATTCACTTTCTGTTGGTTTCCAGGAAAAGGGTCAGAGTGAGACCTCTTTGCCTCTCACCCTATCTGTGAAGACTATGTTGGTTCTATTCACTTTCTGTTGGTTTCCGGAAAAGGGTCAGAGTGATACCTCTTTGCATCTCACCCTATCTGTGATGCCTCTCACCCTATCTGTGAAGACTATGTTGGTTCTATTCACTTTCTGTTGGTTTCCGGAAAAGGGTCAGAGTGATACCTCTTTGCCTCTCACCCTATCTGTGATGCCTCTCACCCTATCTGTGAAGACTATGTTGGTTCTATTCACTTTCTGTTGGTTTCCGGAAAAGGGTCAGAGTGAGACCTCTTTGCCTCTCACCCTATCTGTGATGCCTCTCACCCTATCTGTGAAGACTATGTTGGTTCTATTCACTTTCTGTTGGTTTCCGGAAAAGGGTCAGAGTGATACCTCTTTGTCTCTCACCCTATCTGTGATGCCTCTCACCCTATCTGTGAAGACTATGTTGGTTCTATTCACTTTCTGTTGGTTTCCGGAAAAAGGGTCAGAGTGAGACCTCTTCGCCTCTCGCCCTATCTGTGACGTCCACGTCCCCGCGGTGTCGGCGTCCTACCGGCTGAGATGTGTTACGCGCCCCTGGTTTAGAAAAAAACACAGAAGGAAAACTTCACAGAAATGGCGGAGGGCTCCACGACTCTCAAAGGCTTACGAGCCCAAATGGGTAAGAAACCCCGTGTCAGTCGCGCGTGTGTCTTAGCCCGGCGGTGCCTGACGGTGTCTGACGGTGTCGTGATCACTTCGTAGTGTTTGCGGGCTGCTGCCGCCGATCACCGGGTCTCTGAGCACGCTGCCCCGCGGTGAGCTGCTCCGGCTAGCAGCGTTAGCTCGCGGTGCGGGTGTCTGCTGACAATGGATGCGGGGAAAAAAACAACTTCTTCCCGCATCCAAACGTCACGTCACGACTGTCACGACTTTAACGAGGCGCCACGCACGTGTAGCTGAACTTCACCGACTCGTGATCACGTTTCTAAGCGGTGTTGTGTGCGCGCATGCTAAGCGAGGCTAACTGTACCTGCAGCTTGTAGATCACGCTGCTTATCAGTCATCAGGGGATTATTGTCAAAAGTGATCATCTGCTACCCCGACCAGGAAGAGCCCGGGAGGAGCTGCTCCACAGGAACCACCAGGAGAAGAAGGAGAACCAGCAGCAGTTTGGTGGCTTCCTGCCCCTGAACGCCTCTTATCTCACACAGAAGTGGGCTCTTCTCCTCCACGTCCATGGGACAGTTATGCTTATTTGTTGACATATGGCACAGCCCCCCTCCGCTCTCCAGGGAGGGAAACTATAACAATGTCTGACCTGGATTTGAGATAAAGCTGGAGAGTCAGACACTGTCAGACACTGTCAGACACTGTGATAAGAGAACGAGGCTGCAGAGTGGCTCTTTCTGTTACATCTTGATGTCACAAAAGTCTCTCTTAAGCAAAAGGCGCGTTGCTATTTATTTGTAAATGGCACTATATATATATATATCTATATATATATATATATATATATATATATAGATATAGATATATATATATATATATACAGTACCAGTCAAAAGTTTGGACACGCCTTCTCATTCAATGGTTTTCTTTATTTGTATTTTTGTTTTTTTCTACATTGTAGATTAATATTGAAGACATCCAAACTATGAAGGAACACATATGGAATTATGTGGTAAACAAACAAATGCTCAACAAACCAGAATATGTTTTATATTTTAGATTCTTCAAAGTAGTTGAATGAGAAGGTGTGTCCAAACTTTTGACTGGTACTATATATATATATATATATATATATATATATATATATATATATATATATATATATATATATATATATATGCGCGCCAACTGCAGCAGCAAAGTCTCTATCAATGCTTCCCATCCATGCCTCAGCTGGCCCCTTCCAGACGTAGACATTGATGTTTACTGTGTCTGCATCTGTGGGCATGAATGCACAGTTTGTTATGACTCGGGCTGTAGTTTGGCCGGCCGTTTCTTTTAGTGTTTCAGGGTAAGAGGGGAGTTTTCTGCATACCCAGTGTGGGTGTAGGCCTGTTTTACTCCTGGCAATAACTGGACCCCACGAATATAGTCCGTGTTCTTCCTGTTTCCCTTAACTTTTCCATTCAGTCTTTTCAATCTGGAATTTACCTCCACCCAATTCTGTGGTTTTATGAAAATATCCACGACATCGAGAGTGATTTTGAAAGTGGAGGAATCCTGGCACTGTGATGAATAAAAGGATGTCAGTTAGCTAGGCCTCCAGTCAAAGCAAGGGGACTGACAATGATAAAATAATGTTAGGAATCTGGTTCATGTGCATGATCGTTTCCACAAGAATGTGAGCAAGGATAAAATGTACCCTGCTATTATGAAGAGAGATCACACTACTGCAAGTCACACTGCAAGGTTATCCTGATCCTGGCTCAGCAAACGCTGCTGCAGAATTAAAAGCATGAGAAGTATTTCTGAACTGGTCGTATTTAACCAGAGGAGGAAATGGACCAGCCTCAAACTCGGCGTGAACGGCAGTTTCTTGGATCCACTTGGCTTTGCTCTTCTTGCACAAATTTCCCAACCCCTGTCTAATTTTCCACCTTTTGAATTGACTGACAGGTTGTGTTACAGTATACATGTATACACACAGGAAAAGATTTGAATAGCAAAACATGTTCATTTGAATAGGCTATAACTAAGGTCAGACCATCCTCAGAATAGTTTGGTCAAGGCATCAGTTGGTTTGTGTATATATCATAATTATTTCTAGTTTCTTTCTGCAATGTTCTTTTTTCCCCCCTTTCATTTCACATTAGAGAAGACACAAGTCCCCTGACAACTCTGCTTAGAGATCTGGGGTTTGAGGAGGAACTCTCATGCAAACAGTCACATTTTTTCCAATTATTGAAAGTGTATTGCTCTTTTCGATGTTAGCAGACTGTAAACAACTTCATAACACTGGAACATACATTTACTGTGAGGCAGCAAAACAATAAGTTGTGTGAATTAGAGGTTTAGCAAGTAGTAATTTGTTAAATAATTACAGGTGTAATAGACGATTAAAGTCTAAGTCATTTCTGCTATTTGTCGTGTAACCAGTAATTCCAGAGTACTTGTACATTATCGATAACTTTGTAGTATTTACATGTTTGGATACTGTCTGCCATTTTCATAAAGAGAGCTGACAATATACTTTTTTCTCAACAGAGAAAGCTTAATACAACTAACTTAATACTTTAAAAACTGTTCTGCAAGTACTTTAGTTTTGCATTTGGATATGATTGGATCATTTTAATGCCCATCTCCACAAGAGAATATGGTGCACCTAGAAGAAGAGACTCCCTAGGAAACTGGGATGTATCATCATTATCCTGCCAGTACTGCAAATAGCCAAGGCTTAACTTTGCATGAAGAGGTCCTGAGTAATCCCAAAGAAGATCTGGTGTGTGTGTGTGTGTGTGTGTGTGTGTGTGTGTGTGTGTGTGTGTGTGTGTGTGTGTGTGTGTGTGTGAGTGTGAGTGTGAGAGAGTGTGCATCAGCAGTGTTATCTGGGGACCAGAAATCTTGAGCCAGCAATGGGAAGCTCTTTGTTACATAAAAAGCCAAGAGGGTTAATGTTTTAGTTTAAGAAACACAATGCAGTTTCACTGATTTTGGACAATATTAAAAAAAAAAAGAAAGTCATTGCTTGTTTAAGATGTTTAGGTGAATTAACCTGTTGTGTTGCGAGTACTTTTAGTGCTCTGTGGCTTATCGTTGTCCACCCTTGCATTAAGCAGCGCAGTCACTTCCTGTGCTACAAGCTACTTAATTGTACAAAGCAGCTGGGCTCACTAGAGGCTGCAGTTGGAACGAGGGACAAAAAAAAGAGTCCTAACCCACTCTTGCTTCCCCACTATACCTTTGCATTGTCTCTGCAACAGATCCTGCAAAATGTATGTCTAAAGATGCTTGTCATTTAGAGAACTAGCATTTGTTCTTTGTGAGCAGTCAACTAGAAGTGTTATGATGTAATGCAGGTTGGCCTGTTTCCTGTTAAGTGGGGTTTTTTTAGCCCCCAGAGCAGAGTCATCACCGGCCCTCCTGGTGATCTTTACTGCTGCCATAGTAATCAGCAGCCTGAAGTTTGGACTGAATCCATATTTGTGTATGTGCTGCACTCTTTTGAGTCCTCCCTACTTCCTGAAACTACTCGATGATGCTGTAATCTGTATCACAATAGCTCTACTAAATATACGAACTGTATTTCAAACAGAAGAAACAAGTAAGGATGAACAAAGGATATTCCTTTTATTATAAACAGATGAGATGGAGGGGGGGCATGTAACAGCCACATGAATGTACTTGAGGCTTAGAGACAATCATATTTAAAAAGAGACAGCAGCAAGATCAATTTAGGTGTGTCACTCTGCCATTGGATAGAAGAGACCAGCTGTTGAGAACTGATGATATCATGATTGACAGCAAGGAAATTATAAGAGAGCATGCATGAGAGACATGAATAGCAGATGAATGTCTACAGGCCTCAGCATTCAAAATAATTGTCTTCCCGACTGAGGTTACACTAGAGCTTCATATGTCACAACATTACCAGCTGGATTACAGATCAACGACTGAAATACATCACATTAAATAACCTGATAACTTCTTTAATGACACCATGATTTTTGAGTGGAAATGGCGCGCTACGCCCATTGCAGCGTGGATTTTTAACAACCTCAAACAAGCTATAAATACCTGAGCAAATGATTATCTAGCTCTGATAAGGCCATTGATCAACCCGTTGTGTAATAAGAGGCCAGGTTAATTACTAGTGGTTTTGTCCCTCTAACCTATATTAACTTTGAGCTGAGTCTGTCAACGTGTGAAGCACTGATTTATGTTAATTTGTGCAAATCTCCATAGTGATGGATTGATGAGAGGAAACTCTTCTCCACTGATTGGCTCTTTTCATTTCTACGAGCACACCTGGCTCTCTTGAGGTCTGTTGGGGGAAACAGACTCTTACCACATCTCTTTTAACATAAATGTCTGTGTCACTGGAGATTTCATTGTTCATTTTATTCCAAAGGGCTGTATATGACTATGACTATCAGTAAGTTCGGTGAGAAGGAACATCTACTGTTGTTGTGACAACCCGAATTGTAGTAAAATCTTCAGAGCATCAATGTAACAGAAAGGCCTATCAAACTGGATGTTACAGCCAGGGATGTTATGCATAAGTAATCTTGCTTCTACAGAAAGAGTCTGCCTGCTTTTAGCTTGGCTGCTGTTACCTACTCAGCCACTTTGCCTTCCTGTCTGCTTTTACTTCCCTTTAAATACCAGAGAATGCAGAATGAAGTCTCAATTCTGTCATGTCATGTCATGTACTAAGACGTTATACTATTGAAACTTAGTATTTTGGCTCTCAACTACATTGTGTATTATTTTATTTTGGGCAAGTTGATGCGGTTTGTGCTGCCCCTTCAGGTGTTACTGTTGATATGCTGTATGCTGTACAGGCCCAACTAAGTAATTGTTGCTTGTTTTACAAGCTAAATTCAGACATTAGCATCAAAGCTTTACGATGTGTTCCCTCTATTTAGCTATGAATCATCTAATTTCAGACTCCGTGTCTACCTTGATACAGGCCTAAGCATGATTGAGCTCGTCATCCATCCTGAGCTGCTGTGTGCATCACTTAGCAACAGTTACCCTGTTACACAGGCTGCTTGGCATTATTTATTTAATTATTATTTTTCCTTTTGTATGAAGGTTGAGTAAAACAGGGAAGGTCGGGGAAAAGAGATGACGCTTAGCTGGATTCAAACCAAGACATTTTAATTACATAATATGCACAATTGAACCATCCAGATTTAATAGCTCTGGATCTTTTAACATATTTATATTAGAGATTTTAACATATTTTATTTTCTTTGTGTTTGTAATTCATTCATGCCCTAGATTCAGATGGCTTTTCCCTCCGAGTATAGATCGGCTCCTTTAACCCACAGCGGCCAGTCTGTTTTCCTGTTTATTCTCTAGAGGAAAGGAGAATGGTTGTGTTGTCGGAAGGTAACAGCAGTTTCATCAGTGGCCCAGAAATCCATAAGCTTACATACGCTGTCTGTACATACAGTACGAAAAACTGTTTACAATCACCATAGCATGCAAATTTAAGTGTTTCCTTTGAGGTCAGTGTATTCTTTGTGGTATTGTATGATTCATAACACATATATAATCCAATGGCACAGCAATGGTGACTGACTGGAGTAATTAGTTACTCTTTTGTATTGTAAAATATGTTAAAATTGCTGTTAAGTCACAGACATTTTTTCTTTATTTACCCATCGTTTAGCCAAGTCACCAGTGGGGTTTTTAAAAAGGCAGACTTAGAGCAAAAGTGAGGTGACCGTTCCACTGCCACTGGGCATTAGCAGCAGACTTTGACCCTCATAAGCTACTGCTTGACTCGAGAGCATCAATGCTGCTGCAGAATACAAATACTCAGTGTCTGACTGCCACCCTGTCAGCTGCCTTTGCTTTGTCCAGCTCCTGGTACCTCTGACATCTGGGTTGTTACAGCTACTTGAGGATAATTGTTTTCTATAAGAGTAGGTCTTACAATTGGAATCGTATCCTGATAAAATCAGAAATTGAGATGTCATGGTACACAAGAAGGCTACATTGTTTAGATTGATAATAACAAGCTACACTAATACTTAAAATTTGCAGAAAATGTGAATTGGTAAGAATTCTGCTTATGGAAAGACCTCAGTAGAGTTAAATCAAGGTGTGGTCTAAATCTGATTACTATCATATGACTAGATTTTTTTTTTGCATGCATGTCAGTGTATATCTGGAAATATCTTTTAATGTTTTCTCTATAATTTCGCTTGAAACCATTATGTTCACAGTACCGTTAAGTTTTCCATTAGATAAGAAAATACTGCATAGTCCCCTTTGTCAAGTATGTAATTCAATCAGAAGTATACAAAAATAGGCTTTAACATGTGGTTATTTCATGTAGACCTTTTATTTATGGAATTACCAGAGAACCTGCTTTATCGGGATAAATATGTATTTTTATTGAGATATAAAATTACCCATATTAAGATTTTGGCCATGTCGCCTAGCCCTGTGTGTGAGTTATGTAATCAGTCTTAAGCTGGTCCAGATACCCTGCCACGTTGTCTCAGTTCTTCATGTTTGCACTAATACATCTTCCTTTTGGTTCAAGGGTGCAAACAAAGCATATCCAATAGTGAACAAATGTTATCTCCATTTGTCGGTGTCACTTCATGTAGGAACGGCCCTTTGTCCTCTCTTGTTTCCAGAGAGTATGGTAGTTGAGTGTAGCGTCAATTTCCCTACTGATAGGACTTGCACGCCATGCTGTACCACGATCAGTGCCTGTGGTGGGCGCAGCATGAATGTTTTCCATACGCTGAGACAGCACGGTAAAAGGTGTTGCTTACTTTTATGGCTTTAAAATGAGCGCCTTCACGTAACTATTTCAATTCCCTGTAGCTGCTTCTTTCAAATCAAACGTCTATAAGGCTGCACTTCTATGGCTGGTTTATCAAGAAAAGCCTTTTGTGATTCGCTGTTGCAGTGTTTGATGTGAGGTGAGGGGACAATATTACAGGGAGACAACACGCATATGATCATGACTGTGCGTGACGCATCATGACCCACACTGGACACACACACACACACACATATATATATATATATATATATATATATATATATATATATATATATATATATATATATATATTATTCAGTATATTTGGTCAGTAATGGATTTCCTTTTCTGTGACACTACATCCCCTACGTCAGTGCTGGTTTTCCTGTCGACAAGCAAAACTAATGTTTAATAATAGTAATATTTATTTACCAAATTAAGATGTTGTCGATGACCTAATGTGCGATGTTCTTTATCCTATTGACTAAATGGTGCTGGTGTGTTTGCCTGTTCTAGTGCATTTACTAAAAATTGAATACACTTTCCCAAAACATTCCTTTTTTTTATTGATAATTGTAGTCCACATTCTAGGCATTGATTTAGATAAAATACAGTATGATAAAAGCATGTGTGAATAGATGGACTTTCAGCTACTCACTCTCAAGACTCAGATGTTCAAACTTTCTTAACAGTCCATGCATTTTCATTTTATGACCACAAAACATTTGGTGGTTGTGATGTAAAGCAGTGTTTCCATAACTTTTATAATAGGCCTTATCTATAAATCATGAGAGGAACAAATGAATGTCCTGTACTATTTTTACCGCCGTTTCCACATCAAATTATATTATCTGCCATTTTGAAGAGATGAACATTTGATGAAACAAAACTTTGTTTAATGCACGTGTTATTGAGAACATATATTAAACATGTTGAATACTTAATAAATGTTAAGTAAGAAAGAGTTTAATGGCGACCTTTAAAAAAATCTTCTACGACCCACTTGTGGGTCCAAACCCAACTTTTGTAATGACTGATGTAATGTACATGTGATTTGTAGTACCATAAATGTGCTAAAACAGTTTGATCGTTTTAAAGGGACAAGATTACATAAGTGAAGATATAATGATGATGTCAGCGTTTTGCCAGACGCTTGATTATTTGCACATTGCAATCATTTATTGAAATGATTATGGCAACAGTAGGAATTAGACGAGTTAGCGATGGAGACAGTGGGGAACACGGAACAGAGTTAAAAGCGTTCATCAGTAATGTGAATATCCCATGACTGACCATCGTTCTGCCTCTGTCAGCACTTTTGTAATGCTGAATACACATCGACACAGAAGGAAAGAGACCAGAGAAAAGGCTGATACCAGGGCACATAAAGCTTGATCATGTCCTCACGGTTTCCTTCCTTTCTGCCCCTGTATCTCCTACCCATGATTTTCCCACTAATAGTGTCGTTTTAACTTAAAAATGTGCTTTCAACCCTGTTGTAGTCGTGGTGGGCGAGTTGATTTATTTGCTACCTTAAAAGTTTGGTAAACCCTGCCTTTATCTGAAAGTGCTTCATATGGGTTTGGCAAAAAAATGTAAGCTATGCATGCAGCACACTGACATTTTCTCTCTGTGCTGGTTTAAAATCACAACCCCAAATTGGAAAACTAATCAGTTTGGTACAAGCACAAGATGACTAGAAATTGTTCCTATATTGATTTTATGGAGTAGTTTTGCAGAATGGTGTCCACTCGTGGGCATGTCGTTACCAGGAAACTCACAAGGGTTTGATTATAGACATGTCTCTCACAGCAGCCCATCCCTCTGAGCTTGTCACAGAAATCCGTGTATGGTTGGCTACAGGGTTGACCATGAGGGGGGGTGTTATGTCAAATGGCTGAATAGCTGGATTGTTCTGTAGCCTCAAATCGGTTGGATCGCTCTTGAACTAGCATTCCTATGGAAAACAAAGCACAGAGAAAAAAAAGCATTCATACATTTAAACTTTATTGATTTGGACTACCCAGAGCTATTCTGTTTCCTAGATATTAGTTGATATACCTGCTTTGTCAGTCATGACATGAAGTGACTCTAGATCCCTGTGTATGCGTGTGTGTGTGTGTGTGTGTGTGTGTAAACTGTGGGTGTCTGTGTTTTCCTACATACAGCTGCAGCTGCACAGGCACAAGCCGAGGAGCGGCGCAGCCTGTCAGGGAACAGCCCAGGACCTACAACCAACGCACAAGCTAAACCTCAGGGGAGTAGGCCAGGTAAATGACACCACACCTTGACACAGAAACAGATTGGTTCACACTGACACTGCCCCATCACTGCTGTATTGTCTTCCGTAATCTGAACCATGAGATGCAACACAATCCACTTCCACCACCCTGTCAGTATAGCTTACTGCAGGTCAACCTTAGTCATCATCTCATTACTGTAACAGTTGACAAAGCTCATTAATGACAGTCACATGCACACATCTGCCGGCCTAATGCAAAGCTCTTGTAACACAATGCTGCATTGTAATCCCCCCTTTTGTTCTCAGCATACGCATTGCTGCATATGTTATACCTTTTAACCACATATACACATGCATGTGTTGCAGTCATTGACGGTGCTGCAATTAGAATAGACGACCGACTGCGAGTGGCGAAAGAGAGGAGAGAGGAGGCAGAGAAACAACAGGGTAAGGGGGGGGATCCCAGTTTCTGTGTGAACTTATCTTAGCCTGAGCTCAAGACAACGTGCTAATAAGTTACTTTTTTTTCCTGCACACATGCATGCACACACTGTACATGCGGTCAGTTTTAAAAGACTCTCAGATCATGGAGCGGGAGCGCAAGGCCAAGGTGCAAGTAGAGCGTCAGATGGAGGAGCGTCAGAAAAAGGTTGATGAACAGCGAAGAAAGGAGGAGCAGAAACGATTGGCTGTGGAGGAGAAGAGGAAGCAGAAACAGGAAGAGGAAAAGGTAACTGCAGCATAGATTCAGTCTTGAGAGCAGTGCTTGTTGTTGCTTGGTTGATTTGACTTGTGTGACTTAACGAATAGACTTTACTTATAAACACAGGTTTATGCTGCAGAAGATTCAAAAGGAGAGGAAGATCATTTTAATTAAGGAGATTGTTAAGGGGATAACAGCAGTCTTATGCATACATTGTAGTGCTTTTGTGATATTGTCAGGTCTCACTGCCTCTTGGTTGGCGACCGTTGTTGCTCTGCTTTAAATGACTTGCATTTTTCTCTACGTCTGCCCCCTGTAATGCTGCAGGAGCACTACGAGTCAATGATGCGGCGGACATTAGAGCGTAGTCAGCGAGTGGAGCAGAGGCACAAAAGATGGTCCTGGGGAGGACTGTCCACAGACTCAGATGGGCGGACAGGTAGAGGCCCTTTCATAGTATTATCTGTTTTTGTTGTTCAAAAAGGTGGTTGTGTCTTTTTACTGTGTTTCTCCACAATATCAAGCTGCTCTAGGCTTGGGAGCTATTCACTTCAGCTGCCATATTTACTTATTTGTGTTGAATCTCATAGTATTTTTCAAGGTCAGCCATAAGCGCTCAACCTTGTTATCAGTGAAGCTTTATGCATTGCATATCATTTTTTAAAGATCGTCTGAGTTAATAGTTTCAAATCTGAAAACCCACGAAATGAAAAGTCCCCCTTTTTTTGACTTAGAAAGTAGAGCCCTTTTTAAAAAGCTTTTTCTCAACAATCTAATTTAAAGTCAGAAATCTAATCAGATATTTCTAACAGTACTGTCAGATATTGTTAGCTGTCAGGAATTATTCAAACCCTAATTAGCCATGCAGTAACATCAACTCATAACATCCAATTCATTTACTGAGATCTGAGGATATAATGTAAATCACAATTGTAACTAGTCTGTCAAGCTCTCACTCTCACATCACTAAATGCATGTTATCACTTGACCCCTTTGTACAATCACTCCCACTATTCGACACTCAATCAATAAACCTCAATGTTCTGCAGAAATCTGCGTAACTTTCATAATTTAGAAATGCATGGCTCATTTAAATTAGTTTGTTTATATATTGTAAAGGTACCAACTGATTGTCATGAATCTTTGGTGCAACAATTCTGAACACCCAACCAGCATACTTATTGCTTTAGAGACTGGGTGTCAGGCGAAGGCTTGCAGCCAGGCTTGCCTCTTCTCTCTCTCCTTGTATGAAGGATGTTTCTCAGCATCTTGTATTTCACGCTCCCCTCTGGGAACTGTCTTTTCCCACAGGAGACTCTGATGCAAGCTCTTCATCTCCAGTAACTATAGTTGTCTCCCCTGCCTCGCCAGAAAAGCCACCAAGGAGTCGACAAGGTTTTGTTTGTTGATAATTTGCTCACAAACGTAGCAACACAGCATGGACTGGCACTGGCACTCTAGATAGCTTGGTTACCTTTTTATGCTTCCCAACACCTCCTGCCCCACCTGCGGACTAACTGGAAGTTTTTCACTAACAGTTTTGTTGTATGGGGCCTTTGTTCCTAATGTGCCTTGTACTGGGTGAATAGCTGGAAGTGTAGCTTTAGATTGGTCACTCACTCACACTGTTGAGCACTTCCGGGTCACATGGGCGACTTTGCATGGGAGGCCAATTGAATGGCACACAAAAAAACAGGACTAATATCACCGTTGGATTCTCTGCCATGGATCATGTTATATTGGTGATTCTCTCCTCTTTGGAGCGGTCCAAAAGAAGCATCTGTTGTTTACTAACCACCGTGCCTTAAAAAAATGAACATTGTCATTTTGAACATGATATTTAACAGCAAATTCATACTATATATCATGTGTTCATATCACTAAATGTGCACTGCTTTAGTACCACATTAGATCAATGGGTTAACGGGAAAAGTACATCAGTATGTTTTGTTTTTAAGAATTTTATTTAAGGTATATTTATGAAGCAGCATATCACCCTTTGCATATTAGGGGTCTTAGGATCTTGCAGAACCTTGTACTCCCTTGTGTGCACCCAGTTCCCCTCCTCCATTGTCCAACCTCCAGTGTAAACCCCGCCTCCCTTGTCTGTCTCTCCTCCTCCCTCTTAGTGGACAAGCGCTCCACATCCACCATGAACCTGAAACAGCCGTCCGAGGCTGGCATCAGCAAACGCCTATCCTCCTCCTCTGCCACCCTTATCAAATCTCCTGACAAACGTAAGTCTCCTCCCTCCCTCCTTCCCCATTCCCCACTTCCTTATATGGTCCTTCTCCCCCTCCCTACCTCCCTTCCTCCATTCCTCCTACCCCTCTTGCATTATGTGCTGTTTCTTAACCAACGTAGTATGTTCCAAACAGTCTATTATCAGCCATGTAAATGTATTACTCTGATGATTAACGTATTGAGATCTTCTAGGTGACAAACTGGAATATATGGAACAAACTTTCTCTTTTAACTCTTAAGCCTGGAGTGAACTCTGACCCCTGTGCTCTCCATATCCAGGGCTTTAAACACAGACTCACTGGAGCGCTGACAGACTGGTAAAAAGCATATTATAAAGTAGCACTGCCTCTCATCCATTTACTATGCACCTCTATGAAGCATTGGATCACATTTTCAGAATCATAAGAGGTCCCAAGCACCACACAGCATATTTTGATACACAAGAAGTATATTTGATTTTTTTATGAAAAACTAATCAACACAATCAGTTGATTCCTATTTCTTCACAGCTTCTATGGGTTGCCAGTGCCATTTCTTCCTTCTGATATTGTTGATTGCTCTCTTCCTCTCAACTTGTTTAATATTCATACCTTTCCTTTCCCAGGCCTATGAATATATTCTTAAAAAGTCTGAGAGACTTTGAACCATTCACTAAGAGCGATGTGTAAATTCAACATTGGGTGTTTCATCATTGTCTCTCAGGTGTTAAGCCGAGGAGTTCGTCTTGTAATCGGTTGCCTAACAATGGCAATGCTGCTCAGGCCAGTAAGGAAGACGGCAAAAAGCTTCAGGTGGAAAAGACAGGTGCAAAAGATCCCCTCTCCATCCCACGCTATGCTTTCATAATAAAGATGGGCTAATGTGCGCAATATAGCAAACCACCACAGTTAATGGAAAAGAATGTCAACAACTTCCATCATAAGTTAAGCTCTATGACAACCACATAGCAATCTGTCTTTGCTTTGTACATGCTAATGGTTTAAACACTCAGGGCAGTTAATACCACAAATAGGTAACCTGTTTTTTATCAGATTGGGCAGTTACAACTCCCCTCTGTGTACTTAGTCTATTAAACTTCACATCAGCTGCTGTCTGGTCTAGCCTGGTGACTCGCATAAGGCCAAATGAAGTGCACATGACTTGTAGACTGTCTTTGGGGATTCCTTGTTGACTCCTCTCCAGCGCCTGCCTTGGCTATAACTCCACTTTCATGTCCGTAGGCTGCTCCGTCAAGAAGAGAAGCTCCTCCCTCTCACGAGTAAGTGAGGGCAGAGCACAGACCCCTGCCAAGCCTGATAAGGCGACAACGGAAGATCAAGGTGGCTAGCATGAACAATCACCAATCAGTTTTGTCATGCCTCTATCTGCATCACTCAGGCCTCCATTTTCTTTTTTGATAACAAGCATGTTGCTATGACGTTAACTGCTTGCTCATTCTGAATTTGCTCGGTTTTTAAACCTTATCTACAGTTGGCTACTAAGAGGTTCTGGGGATAACCCTTGGCTCATTTTTGTGTCATCAGCTTACATGGGTCTATAAACTGGCCAACTCTTCTCTCCGTGTGTTCCTTCCTTCCGTCTATGTTCCCTTCTAATTAAGTCTTGCTCACTCTGCATTACCCCTAGGCAGCTGCTAAGCCCCTCTAACTATCTGTGATTTACCAGGAACATTCTGCTCGTTCCATG
This sequence comes from Anoplopoma fimbria, assembly GCF_027596085.1. Lineage (NCBI taxonomy): Eukaryota > Metazoa > Chordata > Actinopteri > Perciformes > Anoplopomatidae > Anoplopoma > Anoplopoma fimbria. The sequence continues at coordinate 16,823,366 of NC_072452.1, forward strand.
TGTGCCTTAACCTTTCTGCTGTCTTAACCTACCAGATCCTGCAATGTGCCATGTTTTTCACTTACAACTTGTCTTGTTTTAACCATTTTTATTGTTTTCTTTTCAAGTGACAACCCAGGAGTGGTTTTGTTGTGTGCCTTGTCTGCACTAACAAAGTGTATTGTTTTGTTGCCACAGTGTTGATTGTTTTCTCCCTCCAAGATGACTTCATAGCTTGATTTAAGTCACAAGGCGCGTGCTTTCAGTGTGGTGTGTGGCAGTGCCATCCCACCATAGCACCCCCAGAGCACAGAAATGACTCCCTTTAGTCTGTGTATTGCCATTAACCACCAATGCTTTTGTTTGACCCATAGCAATGTCAGCATTCGTACGGAAGATCAGCTGTAAAAATGTTCTGTATACGTCTTTGTTCTGTGTGGTTAGCCTAGACAATAATACAACACAGCTACCATCATTCAAACTGACTTAATACTTCCAACTTGCAAAAATAACACTTAATACATTTATTTCACCAAAAATCTCCCACACAACTATAACCGTAACTCAAACTAACACCCCAGATTCTTAATACCTGGGTGCAGAGCAGCGAGCCGTGCTGCCATGCCCCAAGGGTGAGCACTCAGCAGCTAACAAACAAGTCTGTCTGCAACAGATGTCTTCTCAGTAAGAGCTCCAACGGGAAGTGTGTGACTCTGTACTCTCTTTTTAAAGAGCTAGCATTTACGGAGATGTGGCAAAAGGAACCCGACAACACTTTAACTCTTCTGGTATTATTTCTACTTTGTAGGATAGGTAGCAACAAAGGACTAAATGGGGATTTGTTAATTCTCTCATTTCATGGAAGCAAGAGATATTTGTTTCTGCTGTGAAATCAATGTTAACAATAGTGCTATCATGATATGATGACCATTGCAGTCAGCCGCCTAATTTTAATCAAATTTGCCACCTTCTTTATATTAACCATAGAAAAGTTTTCACAGCAGAAGCTAAATATCTATTGCCAGGTCACAGTCACTTTCCCTATCACTTTTAGGTTTGTTTCACTTCTCATCTTCCTACCCAATAGTTCTTCTCTGCCGTCTTTGAAGTTCACTAATTGATTGTTTTTCCCATCAGCACACCTCCCTCTACCTCAAGGGACCATTGATTTGACCTTATTGTCTACCTTGACTAACGTTTTAACTGATATTCAGTTACCAGACAATCAGTATTTGGTCTGTCTCAGCACTTTTCCATGGCATCCTTTACCTTACTGTCTCTTACTGACTGTCCTCATTTTATTGAATATCACTGAAAGTTAACAGTTTAAAGACAATTGATAAGGAGCCCATGTAAGATTACTGAGACATAACCTTTGGTTGTTTATGTTGATTCTCTTTTGTTGGTTAAATCACATGGTGACCCCTCCTACTCCCCTTCTGTTTTGCCTTCATCCCCCATTCTCATCCACTCTCTCCTTCTTGGCCTCTTTGTTCTCCTCTGTTTTTCGGGTGATTTTCGGCCGTGTAGCTCGCAGGCCACCGGCCGGCACTGTGGATGGAGAGGTCCTTAGTCGCCTGCTCACCCCCACCCAGGCCTCACTAGCTAGGAGCAAGAGCGCCGCCGCCCTGTCAGCTGAAGGAACAAATGCTCCAGGTAACCTCGGAGACCCTGACAGATAGGAAGGATGGCTAGACATAGACCTTGGTCCTCCCTACTTGCCCTCATTATATCAGTAGAAATTCAACCCAGCGCTCCCAGTATCATTCACTAGATCTGAGCTCATATCCCAGTGCCCTTCGGCAGACCCTCATGCTTTTGAAACAGTCCTCTCAGAGTTCATAGTGGCCTCTTGGCGGTGTTGGTGGTGGAATTACCGAAGCTGCTGATCAGCTCCATGTATTTAAAAGCCGCTATTGTAACGATCAGCTGTTTATGTTATGCATGTACAGGAATTATTTGCAGTAAAGTACACTCATGTGAGAGAGCATAGTTACTCAGTAAATATTGACACACATACACACACGGGTCCAGCTCACATGCATTCTGACACAATTGGCTGTTGTGTGCTGAGCTGAGCTGAGCAGAGCAGGGCAGACTTGGCTGGGAGCATTTCGAGGAGCCTCAGGGACCATGCTGGGAGATTTGCTCTAAGCTGCTTACCTGGTGGTTCGCGTTGCGTCAGAATGAGACTGAAGTGCTGTTGCATGTGTTCTGGTAGTGAGACCAGAGTGCTGGGGACTCCAATACATGTTGATGAAAGAGTAATTACTGGCTTTTCCATGGAATATATGGCCTTGAAGTTGCGCTATTCAAACTCCGGGATGTCCCCATTCTGGCATTAGAGTTTGTTCTGACATTTTGTAGTATAATTGCCTCAGAAGCTGTCCAGGTGAGGTGTTAAGTCTCACTGGTTGACCTGCATGCTTTACATTTTAAGTGAACTGTTTCAGTGTTATGTTACGATGGATGTGTTCTACAGTATTTAAGGCGGAGATTAAGGGTATATATAGTCCTAGACTCAGCAAGGTTGAAAGAACTGTACTGTAAAGCGCTGAGTCATTCCAAAGCTGCTACTGTATTCCCCGTGTTGGTTTTAGGCTGTGGTGTTTATTGACTGGCCATTACAAACCCATTAGCAGCTATAGATCTTCTGCTAAGTATAGCCCCAGTAGAAACATGACACATCTGCATTAGCAGCAGCAGCAGCAGTGGTTGCTCATGGCAGGATACATTTCGTAGTCAACATAGCTGGTCTGTGGTCAGAATTAATAACAAAAAGCATTTGTGAGCAGGCTGTGGAAGGGAGAGTTCTTCAGGTCTCAGGATTATCATGGCTAATCCCTCAATCTGACACAGCAAGATCATAGCCAGTGGACTACAGTCTTTACTATCCTTACTACATACAGGCTTCACTACACAGCAGCTCAGCATCGACATTTTGGACAATTGAGATTTAAATTGTAAGGTAATGTTAATGCCAGAGGCAGTTTTGTCGTGAAACTACAGCAAATGTTGCATTCAATGTCTAATCCAGAGTCTGGAGAGTTACATTATGATGTCAGGAAGAACGGAAAGATTGCAAATTCACATTTTTTAGTAAATGATGCTGAACACAACACAATCAACATTTTTTGTGCGTTTAGTGTACTAATAAATCTGTGTGATATGTGTTTGCAGTGTTTGTCGTACTGTGTTGGTGGTAGGTTTTGTGTAGTGCGTGCTGTGCTGTGGTTCTTGGTGTTGGGGTGTGTTCATGTTGTGTTCAGAGGCTTTTGCACCTGTGGAGTGTCTGGGTTTTTTGTGAGATTGTCGCTCCCTGCTCCTCATGTCTTCTGTAATCTGCAGCTCAATCAAAGCTTCAGAAATCAAGCTGTTGCCTGCCTACTGTGCTATTTCTAACAAATCGCTGTTCTTTTGTGCTCTTGTCCCCTCACAAAACACACTCTACTTCATTTCTTTCAACCATCATCTGCCCTCCCTTCCTCTCTCCCTGTCTCCTTCATTCTCTCTCTTTTGCCTCCACTGTCTTTATTCTTCTTTTCTTTGCTGCTTTGCTGCCCAATTCGGCCGCTTATCCCGCCTCCCATTGGTTAATGCCCCCCTGGCCCTGCGATGACTGTGTCCTTTACCAGAGTGTCACCTGTGTCCTCGCTCAGCCTCTGCCAGTCCCCTGCATCCACCACGGGGGCCTGTGCGCAGCCGCAGCATTGACCGACAGAAGAGCGGAATGACCACCTCTGTGTCGGCCGACGGAGCCCTCGACCCCTCAATGGTGAGAACACCTTTCGACTTATTATTACTAACACCACTGGCCAGAACCTGACATTCACAAAAATACATGTGTAAAGCTGTTAATGACCTAATGTGAAAGCTTTCAGCGCAGTAAGTGATTTCCTGAACATCCTTCCGGTGCTCTTCTCCTTAAGCTGTGTTTTTGAATCCTCATTGAATAAGTATGTCTTATATGGCTATGTGAGTGTATACTTAGTATCAGTCATGTAAAACAGAAATGCATGTGCTAGCTGACAGACTGATATTGTTTCCTGCATGAGGTCCGTTTACTTGTACGGTATTTAAAGAAAAAAATTGAAAACGTTTCATTTGGGGGGTCCAGTCACTTTGGAATCCCAATTATAGGTGTTGTATGGAAACCCCTATTGTAACATGACATCACTCTCAAGATTTAACCTATGATATCTAAATGATGACAATGATATCTCAATTTGAGGATTTTATTAATTAATTTACGATACACCTATGGAGTCAGTAGGATCATTTGAATATTTTACAGCCCTGTGTTAGTCAGTCTGTTTGCATTTACTGAGGGATTATTTAATCTTGTCCATTTTCAAACTACAGAGAGGTATATATATTTAATTGACATTGGTCGAGCAATGACAACTCTGCTTCAAGGTAGTATGACATTCTCGTTGTACATATAAGCTAGATACTGTGTATTATCAATTTTTTTTATAAACTGTTAGGGAACAGAATTAAAAAATATATTATACAGTACAATGTATATTATAGTGCTGCGTTTGTAAAACCATGTTGCCTTTTAATTTTAGCAGTAGTATGGTTTTATTTCCAAGGCAAAGTCATTAAATTTGAATATCGATGGACTGTAAAATAATTTAAATACTGGGCACATGATTTAGTAGCAATAGAAGAAGCGACACCATTTGACAGCACACAGACGTCTTAAGCAGTGAGAACACATGCAGTCTTCTCTGCATTGAAATGACATTGCTCAGAGTAATAAGCAGACGGCACCAAAGACTCAGACAGACAGATTTATATGCACATATCTGCTTATTTGCCTGTCAAAGTACTTCTGCAGGATGCTAACCATAGGGAAATGTTGTTCCTCCAGCTGCTCTCTGACCTCATAATATGAATGTGTTGATACGTTGCGCAACATGGCAACACTCATAACTGATATCTCAGATGTTCTCTCTTGGTGGCCCGTAGTGCCTGGCTCCTTCTCTCTCTCTTTCCATCTCTCTCATAACGTGCCTGTCCTCCTCTGTGACAGTCAAGGCTCTCATTGTCGTAGCGTGAGACAAAGGGATCAACAGTGGCCTGATCACGGACAGATCAGACCATGCAAAGCAGACCCCACCCTGACCCTGGGGCCTATTGTAAAAAGCCTTTGACTTTCCTCACCGTGTCATTGTCTTCTCTCCTACACATGCACAGATTGGTGTGGAGATAATTCACAGTTTATCACTCAGGCGTTGCGAGACACTTTGGTTAAATTTTGTTTTAAAGTCAGACGAGTTAATCCGCCTGCCTTCAGAGGGGGTATTTCTTCGATCAAAAAGTTTTAAAGATAACAACTTAAATGGTGCAAAAACACACTATGTAGGTTTTCTTCACGCTTCCTTCCTTTGCTTCACAAATGATATAAGTAGGGTGGTACTGTATGTTTGTGTCTGTCTGAGTGTGACATGGTTAACCTTGCTGTACCGTCATCATGTTTACGCCGCCAAACATAGCACATGATTAGCATTAAAAATAGATGAATATAACCTGATACATGGCTCATTCACAGCAGCATTGTAACATTGTTTGATGGGCCAGTGAAACTAAAATACTTAAAAAGGAGTTTAATTATCAATTTTCATTTGAATTACAGTTACTTTGTTATGATGTTGGTGTAAATTGTTTACTTTTTCTAACATTTTTCTTCCATAATTCTGGATACTTTCACCTCTTTTGGGCCTCTAAAAGAAAGTTAATGATACATTTAAGTCAATGATACAGTTTGGTTTAAGTGCTTACAATTGATGTCCACATAAAGGCTCTGATGATGAGGGATAACGGGTAACTCTTGCTTCACAAGTTGTAGCGAGTACTCATTAGGGTGGTGGACTGACCCTTTTTCAATGTCAATACAACTTTAATTACAACTGTTCATGACGCAATGATATTTAAATCAACAATGATTATAGCTAAGGGTGTTTGTAAGGAGTTGTTAGCATGATCATGAATGACCTCCTCACTTCTGTCCCTTCTCTATGGGCCTACAGAAGGACAAGCAGTTAACATCACCTGGAGGTCAACGTCCCGCCTCTCCATCTACCACCCTGGGACGCAACCGTTCACCATCCCCAGCCCCCAACCCGGCCCCGAAGAGGACGCCCTCCCCAACAGTACCCAAGTAAGACTACAAGGCTTCTCCAACACAGCTTTAGTGATTTAGTGATATTTTAATTCAAGTGTTTTGAGAGTTTGTATGCAGCCTTTCAATTTTGCTTTAATTTAAAAACACAAATGGACTCAACTCACACTTTTCTCTTACAGGCAAAGTCCCAGGACACGCCCACCCTCACCGGGTGCAATGAAACAACGGCCCCCATCCCCCCAGCCCACATCGGCCAAACCGCCGCCTATCCAGAAACCAGCTCTCACTCCGACAGGGCCCCCCACCTTAAGAAAGAGGGACTCCAAGTCCAAGGATCTGTTACCTATCCAAGCTGTGTCTCCACAGTCGACTGATTCCAACAAGACCAAAGACAAAGATGGTGAGCAATTCCCAGTGATAAGAATACAGTCCACAATATAAATGTTTTACTGTATTGTTATATCGAACACTATAGAAGGTCTTTCATAATGGTACAAAACATGTAAAACCGGTTCATATAAAGGCGGGCTTTCCAACCATGGTCAGCTAACAGAATTTAATTAGTCAGTACCAATATTTGCCAAGGCTGATCGTTCTTCTGGCAACCAGGATGTTTGCACTGGTGCACAGAGACATGGTGTCCGTTTCAGGAAAAGAAGTGACCCAGTGAGATATCATTTTCATCTTGACTATATAAATATTAATGATGCAGATCCAAACCTACTTACACTCCCAGAAGAGCTCAAAGTAATGTCCTTGTTGACATATCACTGAAGCACATCTTGATCCAGAGAATCAGCTTTGAATAATTTGGTGCTCCTTAATTTTTAAAGTATTGATCATTGATTATTCCTACACAACTTCTTGCTGGTTATTCTCCTTGTATTCATTGCCACACGTGTTCCATTTACACTTACATTATACATACTGAACTAAGGGAATGCAAAAAGTAATAAAAGGAGGAAACTAAAAAAGCTTATTTGGTAAACCAAACTGTTAAAGCTGCAGAACTACATAAGAATATTGCTCTAATTCTATTTTCGACATCTTCTTTTGTGAGTTTAGCTAACTAAGCCCCTTTCATGGGGACCAAAAAAAAAAAGATCAGTCCTTATTCCCGTTTGACCTCTCGCTCTCTCTCTCTCTATCTTATCAGATGCTCACAGCGGCACCTTGACTTGACTTGAGCAGATTAAAATGGAGCCTCTAATACACAGACCATAAACAGAATAGTGTGTGTGTCTGTGTATGTGTTTGTCTGCTGCAATCTGACGTGGCACCAGCTCAGTTTGCAATAAATCTCAGTGGAGCAGGAGCCATATTAGGTTCCATCTGGAGTCACATCTTGTTACAGACCTCGGGTTGTTGCTGCTGCCACCTCCTGGAGGGAAGCATTATCTGCAAGATGAAATAGCTTAATAATGATTTATTACTATATGCAACTGGGCACAGCACTTTGCATTAGAAAGATGTAAAAATAAAATTGTAGGTGGCACAGTTTAGGTGTACAAATGTATGTTTAGGAGTGTATGAAAAGGTAAATGCATAATATATATGCCATTTAATATTATCAAATCAACTGGGACACTTTGTATGGCTGAAATAACCAGAGGAGAATGTCTGTCTGTTTTTGATTCATCAACCAAATGAACGCCTGACTGTGATACAAAAATCTGATGGAAATCTCAATGTGTTGAAGTCCTGCTCATTGACACTCAGAGATATTGAAGGGATCATTTCTGAAATGTGACTATATCCCCTCAGAGAGCACAGAGACGATCATGTGAAAGTTACATAGCTCAGCCCTTTGGAGGGCCAGATGTTGTGGTCTCGGGTTGGCACTACATTCAGAAATTGGTGAGACATAAAGTGCTAAACGGATTTTCAATATTTGTCTTTCCACCTGTCCCACCCTAAAGCCTCGACAGGCACCAACTCGGCCGCTGAGGCAGCCAAGATCCTGGCAGAGAACCGCAGACTGATGCGAGAGCAGAAAGAGAAGGAGGAGCAGCTCAGGGTGCAGAGGGAGGAAGAGGAGAAGTAAGATTATTGATTATCTCTTAAAAACATGATATTTTACCATTTTGCATGCCTTCAAGCCATTCAATGCTGTTTCTTTACTCTCCCAGGCTGAGAAAGGAGGAAGAGATGCGTTTAGCAGAGGAGGCTCGACTGATACGCGTGGAGGAGGAGAAGAAGCTTGCAGAGGAGAAGAAAATTAAAGACGAGGAAGATGCTCGCCTAGCAGAGGAGGAGCGGGTGAAAATGGCAGAGGAGGAGGCAGTGAAACAGGCCGAGCTCCAGAAGGAACGGGAGGAGGCCGAAGCCAAGGCCTTGGAGGAGGCAGAGAGAGTCCGTGTGGAGAGAGACCGCATCATGCAGCAGAACCAGCAAGAACGAATGGAGAGGAAGAAGGTATAGATAGACCGATGAATCTTCTCTTTATTTGGGTCTTCAATAATCTGGTATATTGATATATAAACTCCTAGGCATTAAGTGCCTACACTACTTTTGTTTACATTTTACTACATTTATCCAGGTTGGCTTCTCCTTTTAAATGATTTAATCAATGAACACATGAACAGATTTTTTCTCATTGTGTTGGTCTCAATTAAACATTATTTTAAAAAGATGTTTTTTTTTTTTTCCTTTTCAGAGAATTGAAGAAATAATGAAAAGAACAAGAAAAGGGGACCAAAGTGACTTGAAGGTGAGCTCACATTCATTCAGCCTCATCATCGACATTGACTGTACGTTAAAACTAAACCTTGTTTGTGTCTCCTGCGTAGGGTGAAGGAGGAGATGACGATAAACAGGAGGATGGAGAAGATGGAGAAGATGAAGATGGAGAAGAGGGAGAGGAGGGAGAGGACTGTGATACTCAGAGTAAGTGTTCCCATCCCCTAATTTTCACACTGAGGGCAGGTTTAGAAAGATGTATTCATCACTGCATTTATGAGTTGGTACTTTGTCACTGAGAGTGAAGGTGTGTCCTCCCCTATTTGTGTTTGTTTGAATATACTTAACATACACAAACATGGGTTGCTTGTGTGAATTTACGTAATACTCAACGAGACTTATGACTTGTCTCATACAATTCTGTTTCCTCCATTGACATCGTAGGCCAGCCAGATGACCTCGCCATGGAGGATGACAGAGACGAGTGCGGTCTGCCCTCTGGCGAGCCGGTGGCACAAAGAGAGGAGCCTCTGGGCAGCGTGAACGGAAAACCAGAGACAGACGACAAGGAGAATAACAATGGCATTAGCACAGCTGGGACTCATGCAGTAAGGTATGACTAGAGAGAAACGATAATGAGGAATGACTACAGAAGATAATGATGTATGGCCATAGAATGCAAGATAATGAGTCAGCACTACTAAATAATTGTGACAGAAATGTAATGGTTTCCCACATGCCAGCAGCCACATGTTAACTCCAGAGAAGCACCAATTTTGTCACATTTGTTTGTTTTATAATTTGTTAAATAAAGCAGCGCCTTACTGTTTCAGGAAAGTAAAAAGTGAAACTATGTATTTTTAATGTGCTTTTTATTTAAAGATGTTCTTCTTCAGTATGAAATATTGCTAAGAAGGACTAACACATTGTTAGCTTTTTCTTTTCGGGAGAAATCTGTCTTTCACCTTCCAAATCACTCACCTAACCATTTACCTCTCCCCTTCCTCCCCCTCTCCAGTCCAGCCCCTAAGAGCCGCCTTGTCGAGGGCTCGGAGTTCCTGAATGAGCAGGACTCCGCCAAGGTGGGGTTGGTCTCCGGTCTCAACGGTAAATCCAACCAGTGGAGCTTCGAGGAACTCATTGACCTCAACGTCCACTCTAAGACTCTGCCCCTCATCAAGGCAGAGGACTGTAACCAGGTCTTGATCAACTGTGACGGGAGCTCAGATGGGACCAGGGTAGCCTTCGAGGACAAGGGAACCCCCGTCAACACCCTGCATTCCTCTAATCAACCCATAGAAGCCCTTTCAGGTGAGGAGACACTTACACTTATTCACCTATTTGGAACGTTTTGACATGATTTGACATCTTATTAAAGACCCTAACTCATTTCTTCTGTGTTTCTGTAGAGATTTGATGCTGCAGCCGTTGCTGAGAAGCCTCTTACTGTTGCACTCGTAAAGTTCCTGTCCAGCTGAGCTCCTTTAAAAAAATGTCCTCTACCAGTCCCAAACAGCTTCCTCCTCTTTCTCCTCCTCCTCCCCCAGAAGGAGGAGCACAAGGTGAAGTGGAAAGACCACCCAAAGTGCTACATTTGCACCCCCATTGTGAGGAAACATATATATTTAAATTATATATATATATATTAAAAAAAAAGTTATGCTTCAGGGAAATTCCATATATTTCGTCAACTTGCTTGCGTCAGGTCTCTTTCCTCTTCCTCTTGTGTTAAATTTTTGTTTTCTATTTGGTGTCCAAATTTGATGATGTTTTTTAAGAGTTTTGTCTTTGTCAGGGGTGCATTTGATGTAATTTATTAATTTTGGCTTCTTTGTTATCGTAATAATTGTTATCATATGTTTAGTCTTTTTGTTTTCTCTTGTGTGAGAATATTCCAGGACACATGCACATTTGGCTTTGTGATTTGAATATCGTGAGTTAAAGGAAGGAACGTTATTACATTCTGTTCTGTCTGGGGTTTGGTAAGGATATCAGCATCCCAAGTTTTGCATGTGATTCATCGAAAATTACTTGACCGGCTGCTTTTCGCAGCATCCAGCAATATGGCCTTACCATTTTGTTCTCAAACTTCTAATTTAAAGTGTGAATATGCTAAATTGCTTGTGCTGAAGCTCATGCTAACACAGTTCAGCACTCATCTGTCATGTGCTTACGCTTGGGAGTGGATTCTGTATTCATACCTCCCATCAGAACTCTTCAGCCCCATTTTTCTGTCGCCCATCTTCTCTCCCCATGTGTTTGCTTCTTCGGCCTCTAGAGGGCATCAGGAACACAACTCCAACTGTTACATTTAAAGCTGAATAGTGTTGAGATTCATTCAAAACACTGTAGTGAATTCACATGTTCAGTGAAGCTTCTTCAGTTTGTTCATGTAGGGCTTGTTTAAGTTTTGTTAATTTTTACATATGTATATAGAATTTATGTTTACTAACAACATCATTGTAATTTGCATTAGAGTCTTAGTTCATCGAGTTTTAGTCTCCACTGACTGCATCCGAACCACACAACTGTTTGAATAAACATAACAGCAACATACTATCTTAACAGCGGAAGTCCGTTAGTTTCATTCACAGCTGCTTTTTAACTTCTTAAGGCGGTTTCTGTTTGTTACTGAACAGAACATGAATATTAGCCTAAAGCTAAAAATCAGGTTTCCAATTATCTGGTTTTAATTTAAGCTTAACCAACACATCAATTCACACTTTTCCATCCATCCTTCTGTCTGTGCGGTTCCTTCATCAGTTACATTTATTTCCCATTAACTAGCCGTCTTTAAAAATTCTCAACTCACTAGCTGCTACATCTGACTAAATGCATTTCAATTATTTTATATAATATAAAATTTGGCTGTTTTGTTTATATATGAAAATACATTTCTACATATATTTAAGTGTTTCTTGTATTGTGTATATAATCAGTATTAGGCAAATGAAGCCATGTTTAGGATGGAGTGGTGGCAGGATGTGGATAATTGAAGTCTCTGTGTATGTGACCATGCTATACTGTGTTAGGTTTCGGTTCGACTCGTGCCCTGTGACGGGGTTGTCGGGTTACGTTTGGAGCAGCCTGGAAACATTTACATAAAGCCCTCTTCCACATGAGCTCTGCAAAAAAAAAATGGGCCACTATTTCTGAAAAATCTGGTGTGTGTATTTGTATGTATGTTTGAGCGCTTTCAACCTCATTTACCTTAGCTCTGATTCTGAATATTGCCTCACAGTGACTAAACAAGGTGACAGTTTGATGGCCAGTTGTCACAGCCCTCAGCAAAATGTCTGACCCATGAACAAAGTAAAGGCTGTGCCTCTTAGTGATGTTTTAACTGTCATCAAAACATGGTTTCTATGTTGTCTAAGGGTTTGTGGGGATACTTATGGTCGGCATATCAAATTGGGTTTTAACTATTCTTTGTAGTACGAGCAGGGAACATGCACCAAACAAAATATGTCACAGGTCAGACTGGTTTTCTGTCTCATTTTTTCAAAAACTGAATTGAAATCTTGAATACCTTATGCTTGAACAGTCCAAGCACGAGGTTTGGGGACCTTTTATTTCTGCCTTGTTCTCTGCTGTCTAACTCAAATCTCTTTGTACATAAAGACTAGAAGCTTTACATCTTAGCTTTGATTAATTCTCTCAAAGAATGTAACAGACTCCATAAACCGTCCTTCATTATTTACCGTGTCTCTCAGAGCTGCCCTCCTCTTGGCTTTCATCCATTATTCATTTAGAAAACATGATACTCTTTGCACTGTTACAAATTACTCCCTATGTTTAAGGATGGTTACTGAGGAGTAGTTTTAGTGTACTGAATCGTAGGAGAGTTGTGTGATATTCTGGAAGAAAAGAAAAAGTAATCTGTTCCCTCCCAAATGTTTTAGTCTTATTAGTAATCCCAAACTTGCCTGCATCCAAATTCCCCCCAAACTCTTCTTACTCATCTTTCCACTCATGTGTAGCATTTGCTGGGGGGCTGTTGTAGCTGCTGCTCGAACAGATACTGTATCTCTTCCAAGTCCTGCTGTATCTTCGAGGGCTCGAGTACAGAGCTGACTGCTTTAAATCCACAACTTTGTCTATAACAATAGGATAGAACGGTGCCTTAGAATGATATTTAGTATTTTATTGTATTACACTTAACTAAGAAAGCTTTTCCTTACCTCGGCCTCGACAATCAAGTCTATCCAACCAGGGCGACTAAGTGAATATGAATATTTTTTTCGAAGAGTTACAGACCTAACAACGCCCTGTCCACGAGTAAAATTTGTACTGTAAATATATCTTAAGTGTACTGAGAAGATACAAACTGTTAATACAAATAAAGTCTTGCAAAGATACTCCTTTTACATGTATTCTTGCCGTGGTGAAATAAGAGACTACCTTCTTCCTTTACTCCCTCCTTTTATTCTTGTTTTACATTTAACTTAATTCATAAAGCCTCAAGTGCACAATCAGTTCAAACATAAATGTAAACAAATATTAATATGTTAGTTTGTATGAGCAGAAGTATGCATTTAAACAAACATCGACAAAAGATGCAGTAAAAAGTCAGTATAGAAGGTCATGAAAATGTATAATATTAGTCATAATATTGTATGCCATAAAGAAATAATAAAAAAAGTCATAGCATATTGTCAATTTCAACAAAATGTGTAAAAAAGTGTATTATGTCATAAAATAACTAGTTTCAAAAGTCATGGTATAGTGTGGCATAAAAATTATTAAAAAAAACATTGTACAGTATGCCATAAGAAATCTGACAAAAAGTTACATTTAAGTCTTAAAATAAGAAGTCTTTTCATAAAAAAGCCCTGGTATAGGATGTCATAACGTCATAATATAGTAAGTCAAAAAAGAAATCGGTAATCAGAATTTTATTTTCAATGGCTTGAAAAGGCATAGGTTAGCATGTCAAAAAACATGAACTAGTCAGGTTACAGAACGTCGAAAATAATCATTAAAAAAACGGGGAAAAAATAGTATAGCTTGTCCAAAAAAGCATTAAAGAAAATATATAGTCATTTTACAAAAGTCATAGTATAATATGTCGAAAAAAGTCATAGCATAGTATGTTGAAAATGGTCAGAAAAAACAATCTTAGTATAGTATGACAAAAAAGTTAAAGTATAATGGTAAAAGTCATACTAGAGTATGTCGAAAAAAATGAATACTATAGTATGTCGAAAAAAGTCAAAAGAAAAATCATAGTATGTCGATTAAAGTCATAAAAAAGTTATAGTATAGTATGTCGAAAAAAGTCATACTATATAAGTTGAAAAAAGTCAAAAGAAAAATCATGTCGGAAATACTATGTATGTCGAAAAAAGTCATAAATATAGTATGGTAAAAAAAGTCATCGTATATTATGTCGAAAAAAGTCATAAATATAGTATGGTAAAAAAAGTCATTGGATATTATGTCGAAAAAAGTCATACTATATAAGTCGAAAAATTCATACTATATAAGTTGAAAAAAGTCAAAAGAAAAATCATAGTATAGTATGTTGAAAAAAGTCATAGTTCATTATGTCGAAAAAAAGTCATACTATAGTATGTCGAAAAAAGTCAGAAAAGAAAAGTCATAGACGGAATGAGCATGACGGAAAAAGTCATAAAAAAAATCACGGTATATTGTGTCGAAAAAGTCATACTATAGTATGTCGTAAAAAGTCAGAAAAGAAATCACGGTATATTGTGTCGAAAAAGTCATACTATAGTATGTCGAAAAATTCATACTATATAAGTTGAAAAAAGTCAAAAGAAAAATCATAGTATAGTATGTTGAAAAAAGTCATGAATATAGTATGGTAAAAAAAAGTCATACTATAGTATGTCGAAAAGTCATAAATGGTATGTCGAAAAAAGTCAAAAGAAAAATATTATAATATGTCGAAAAAAAGTCATACTATAGTATGTCGAAAAAAGTAATTAATATAGTATGGTAAAAAAAGTCATACTATAGTATGTCGAAAAAAGTCACAAATAAGTATGATAAAAAAAGTAATCATATAGTATGTCGAAAAAAGTCATACTATAGTATGGTAAAAAAAGTCATACTATAGTATGTCGAAAAAAGTCACAAATAAGTATGATAAAAAAAGTAATCGTATAGTATGTCGAAAAAAGTCTTATTATAGGATGTCAAAAAAAGTCATGAATATAGTATGGTAAAAAAAAGTCATACTATAGTATGTCGAAAAAAGTCATAAATATAGTACGTCGAAAAAAGTCATAAAAGAAAAATCATAGTATAGTACGTCATAGAAGGTTATAAAAAAATCATAGTATAGTATCTGGAAAAAGTCATAGTATAGTATGGCAAAAAATAGTGACGGTATAGTTTGCCAAAAAAAGTCATAAAAAAGTCATACTATAAAAAAAAAGTCATACTATAGTATGGTAAAAAAATATGTCGAAAAAAGTCATATTATATAGTCATGATGGTCAAAAAAAGTCATAAATAGTATGGTAAAAAAAAGTCATACTATAGTATGTCGAAAAAAAAATCATATATATAGTATATCGAAAAAAGTCATAAAAAATCATAGTATAGTACGTCATCATAAAAAAATCATAGTATAGTATGTGGAAAAAGTCATAGTATAGTATGGCAAAAAATATATTGTCAAAAAAAAGTCATAAATAGTATGTCGTTAAAAAGTCATACTATAGTATGTATAAAAAAGTCATCGTATATTATGTCGAAAAAAGTCATAAATATAGCATTGTAAAAAAAAGTCATGAATATAGTATGGTAAAAAAAAGTCATACTATAGTATGTCGAAAAAAAGTCATAAATATAGTACGTCGAAAAAAGTCATAAAAGAAAAATCATAGTATAGTACGTCATAGAAGGTTATAAAAAAATCATAGTATAGTATCTGGAAAAAGTCATAGTATAGTATGGCAAAAAATAGTGACGGTATAGTTTGCCAAAAAAAGTCATAATAGTATGTCGAAAAAAAAAGTCATACTATAGTATGTCGATAAAATGTCGAAAAAAGTCATAAATATAGTATGTCGAAAAAAGTCATAAAAGAAAAATCATAGTATAGTACGTCATTAAAGGTTATAAAAAGATCATAGTATAGTATCTGGAAAAAGTCATAGTATAGTATGGTTAAAAAAAGTATAGTATCTGGTCATAGTATAGTATGGCAAAAAAAAGTCATAGTTTGCCAAAAAAAAAGTCATACTATAGTATGTCGAAAAAGTCATAAATAAGTATGATAAAAAAGTAATCATATAGTATGTCGAAAAAAAAAAAGTGAAAACATATATATAAAAAAGTCTTGGTAAAAAAAGTATATCTATAGTATGTCGAAAAAAGTCATACAACCATATTATAGTTTGTCAAAAATATTATAGTAAAAAAAGTCATACTATAGTATGGTAAAAAAAAATCATAGTATAGTATGTCGAAAAAGTCTTATTATAGTATGTCAAAAAAGTCATGAATATAGTATGTAAAAAAAGTCATACTATAGTATGTCGAAAAAAGTCATAAATATAGTATGTCGAAAAAAGTCATAAAAGAAAAATATAGTATAAAAAGTCATAGAAGGTTATAAAAAAATCATAGTATAGTATCTGGAAAAAAGTCATAGTATAGTATGGCAAAAAATAGTACGTATAGTTTGTAAAAAAAATACTCATAGTATATAAAAAAAATAATCGGTATAGTTTGTCAAAAAAAGTCATAAATATAGTAAAAAAAGTATGTCATAAAAAAGTATATAGTATGTCGAAAAAAAAAAAAGTCATAAAATAGTATGGTAAAAAATAGTCATAAAAGTATAAAAAAAATCATAGTATAGTACGTCATAGAAGGTTATAAAAAAATCATAGTATAGTATCTGGAAAAAGTCATAGTATAGTATGGCAAAAAATAGTGACGGTATAGTTTGCCAAAAAAAGTCATAAAAAAGTCATACTATAGTATGGTTAAAAAAGTCATACTATAGTATGGTAAAAAAAGTAATCGTATAGTATGTCGAAAAAAGTCTTATTATAGGATGTCAAAAAAAGTCATGAATATAGTATGGTAAAAAAAAGTCATACTATAGTATGTCGAAAAAAGTCATAAATATAGTACGTCGAAAAAAGTCATAAAAGAAAAATCATAGTATAGTACGTCATAGAAGGTTATAAAAAAATCATAGTATAGTATCTGGAAAAAGTCATAGTATAGTATGGCAAAAAATAGTGACGGTATAGTTTGCCAAAAAAAGTCATACTATAGTATGTCGAAAAAAGTCATAAATATAGTACGTCGAAAAAAGTCATAAAAGAAAAATCATAGTATAGTACGTCATAGAAGGTTATAAAAAAATCATAGTATAGTATCTGGAAAAAGTCATAGTATAGTATGGCAAAAAATAGTGACGGTATAGTTTGCCAAAAAAAGTCATAAAAAAGTCATACTATAGTATGGTTAAAAAAGTCATACTATAGTATGGTAAAAAAAGTAATCGTATAGTATGTCGAAAAAAGTCTTATTATAGGATGTCAAAAAAAGTCATGAATATAGTATGGTAAAAAAAAGTCATACTATAGTATGTCGAAAAAAGTCATAAATATAGTACGTCGAAAAAAGTCATAAAAGAAAAATCATAGTATAGTACGTCATAGAAGGTTATAAAAAAATCATAGTATAGTATCTGGAAAAAGTCATAGTATAGTATGGCAAAAAATAGTGACGGTATAGTTTGCCAAAAAAAAGTCATAAAAAAGTCATACTATAGTATGGTCAAAAAAGTCATAATATAGTATGTGAAAAAAGTCATAAAGTATGTCGAAAAGTCATACTATAGTATGGTAAAAAAAAGTTCATAACTGATCAATATAAGTATGTCGAAAAAAGTCTTATTATAGGATGTCAAAAAAGTAATATAGTATGGTAAAAAAAAAATCATAGTATAGGATACACTATCATCCTTTAAAAGTAAAGTAATGCAAAATTCCTAAAGTATGTTATAAAAAACAATATGCCTATAGTATGGTTTAACAATTATTTTCATACAGTCATAAACTAAAGGGATACATGTTGATGAATATGAATAGAAAAAACCATTCTTTTTATTTTACATGTATTTATTTATTTGACATTTTATTTACATGTAAAAATAAGTAAATATAGCAAACTTTCAAAAACAAATTATTATTCTCAATAAAAGAAGCATCATGAAAAAATAGTCATACTATAGTATGTCGAAAAAAGTCATAAAAGAAAAGTCATAGTATAGCATGTCGAAAAAAGTCATACTATAGTATGGTAAAAAAAAAGTAATCATAGTATGTCGAAAAAAGTCTTATTATAGGATGTCAAAAAAAGTCATGAATATAGTATGGTAAAAAAAGTCATACTATAGTATGTCGAAAAAAGTCATAAATATAGTACGTCGAAAAAAGTCATAAAAGAAAAATCATAGTATAGTACGTCATAGAAGGTTATAAAAAAATCATAGTATAGTATCTGGAAAAAGTCATAGTATAGTATGGCAAAAAATAGTGACGGTATAGTTTGCCAAAAAAGTCATAAAAAAGTCATACTATAGTATGGTTAAAAAAGTCATACTATAGTATGGTAAAAAAAGTCATAAAAGTATGTCGAAAAGTATAGTATCAAAAAAAAAAAAAATCATAATAGTATCTGGAGTATGGTATGTCAAAAAAAGTCATAATATAGTATGGTAAAAAAAGTCATAAAAAAGTCATAAATATAGTATAGTACGTCGAAAAAGTCATAAAAGAAAAATCATAGTATAGTATCATAGAAGGTTATAAAAAAATCATAGTATAGTATCTGGAAAAAGTCATAGTATAGTAAAAAAGTCATACTATAGTTTGCCAAAAAAGTCATAAATAAAGTCATAAAAGTCTATAGAAAAATCATATAGTTAAAAAAAAATCATAGTATAGTATCTGGAAAAAGTCATAGTATAGTATGGCAAAAAAATAGTGACGGTATAGTTTCAAAAAAAAAGTAAAAAAAGTCATACTATAGTATGGTAAAAAAAAAGTCTTATAGTATAGGATGGAAAAAAAGTCATGAATATAGTATGGTAAAAAAAGTCATACTATAGTATGTCGAAAAAAGTCATAAATATAAAAAAAGTCATAAATATAGTATAGTACGTCGAAAAAATAGTCATAAAAAAAATAGAAAAAATAGTATAGTACGTCATAGAAGGTTATAAAAAAATCATAGTATAGTATCTGGAAAAAGTCATAGTATAGTATGGCAAAAAATAGTGACGGTATAGTTTGCCAAAAAAAGTCATATATAGTTTGGTTAAAAAAGTCATACTATAGTATGGTTAAAAAAGTCATACTATAGTATGGTAAAAAAAGTAATCGTATAGTATGTCGAAAAAAGTCTTATTATAGGATGTCAAAAAAAGTCATGAATATAGTATGGTAAAAAAAAGTCATACTATAGTATGTCGAAAAAAAAAGTCATAAATATAGTACGTCGAAAAAAGTCATAAAAGAAAAATCATAGTATAGTACGTCATAGAAGGTTATAAAAAAATCATAGTATAGTATCTGGAAAAAGTCATAGTATAGTATGGCAAAAAAAGTGACGGTATAGTTTGCCAAAAAAAGTCATAAAAAAGTCATACTATAGTATGGTTAAAAAAGTCATACTATAGTATGGTAAAAAAAGTAATCGTATAGTATGTCGAAAAAAGTCTTATTATAGGATGTCAAAAAAAGTCATGAATATAGTATGGTAAAAAAAAGTCATACTATAGTATGTCGAAAAAAGTCATAAATATAGTACGTCGAAAAAAGTCATAAAAGAAAAATCATAGTATAGTACGTCATAGAAGGTTATAAAAAAATCATAGTATAGTATCTGGAAAAAGTCATAGTATAGTATGGCAAAAAATAGTGACGGTATAGTTTGCCAAAAAAAAGTCATACTATAGTATGTCGAAAAAAGTCATAGTATGTCATAGTATAGTATGGCAAAAAAGTCATAAAAGTAAAAAATAGTATAGTATGGTCAAAAAATAAAAAAAAAAGTCATACTCATAAATAGTATCTATAGGAAAAAAGTCATAAAAGAAAAATATAGTATAGAAGGTTATAAAAAAATCATAGTATAGTATCTGGAAAAAGTCATAGTATAGTATGGCAAAAAATAGTGACGGTATAGTTTGGCAAAAAAAGTCATACTATAGTATGGTTAAAAAAGTCATACTATAGTATGGTAAAAAAAAGTCATACTATAGTATGTCGAAAAAAGTCTTATTATAGGATGTCAAAAAAAGTCATGAATATAGTATGGTAAAAAAAGTCATACTATAGTATGTCGAAAAAAGTCATAAATATAGTACGTCGAAAAAAGTCATAAAAGAAAAATCATAGTATAGTACGTCATAGAAGGTTATAAAAAAATCATAGTATAGTATCTGGAAAAAGTCATAGTATAGTATGGCAAAAAATAGTGACGGTATAGTTTGCCAAAAAAAGTCATAAAAAAAAATACTATAGTATGGTTAAAAAAGTCATACTATAGTATGGTAAAAAAAGTAATCGTATAGTATGTCGAAAAAAGTCTTATTATAGGATGTCAAAAAAAGTCATGAATATAGTATGGTAAAAAAAAAGTCATACTATAGTATGTCGAAAAAAGTCATAAATATAGTACGTCGAAAAAAGTCATAAAAGAAAAATCATAGTATAGTACGTCATAGAAGGTTATAAAAAAATCATAGTATAGTATCTGGAAAAAGTCATAGTATAGTATGGCAAAAAATAGTGACGGTATAGTTTGCCAAAAAAAGTCATAAAAAAGTCATACTATAGTATGGTTAAAAAAAAAGTATATATAGTATAAAAAAAGTCATAAAAAAAAAAAGTCTTATTATAGGATGTCAAAAAAAGTCATGAATATAGTATGGTAAAAAAAAGTCATACTATAGTATGTCGAAAAAAGTCATAAATATAGTACGTCGAAAAAAGTCATAAAAGAAAAATCATAGTATAGTACGTCATAGAAGGTTATAAAAAAATCATAGTATAGTATCTGGAAAAAGTCATAGTATAGTATGGCAAAAAATAGTGACGGTATAGTTTGCCAAAAAAAGTCATAAAAAAGTCATACTATAGTATGGTTAAAAAAGTCATACTATAGTATGGTTAAAAAAGTCATACTATAGTATGGTAAAAAAAGTCTTATAGGATGTCAAAAAAAGTCATGAATATAGTATGGTAAAAAAAAAAGTCATACTATAGTATGTCGAAAAAAAAAGTCATAAATATAGTACGTCGAAAAAAGTCATAAAAGAAAAATCATAGTATAGTACGTCATAGAAGGTTATAAAAAAATCATAGTATAGTATCTGGAAAAAGTCATAGTATAGTATGGCAAAAAATAGTGACATGAATATAGTATGTCGAAAAAAGTCATACTATAGTATGTCGAAAAAAGTCATAAATATAGTACGTCGAAAAAAGTCATAAAAGAAAAATCATAGTATAGTACGTCATAGAAGGTTATAAAAAAATCATAGTATAGTATCTGGAAAAAGTCATAGTATAGTATGGCAAAAAAAGTGACGGTATAGTTTGCCAAAAAAAGTCATAAAAAAGTCATACTATAGTATGGTTAAAAAATAAAAAAATCATACTATAGTATGGTAAAAAAAGTCATATATAGTATAAAAGTCTTATGTCGAAAAAGTCTTATTATAGGATGTCAAAAAAAGTCATGAATATAGTATGGTAAAAAAAAGTCATACTATAGTATGTCGAAAAAAGTCATAAATATAGTACGTCGAAAAAAGTCATAAAAGAAAAATCATAGTATAGTACGTCATAGAAGGTTATAAAAAAATCATAGTATAGTATCTGGAAAAAGTCATAGTATAGTATGGCAAAAAAAGTGACGGTATAGTTTGCCAAAAAAAGTCATAAAAAAGTCATACTATAGTATGGTTAAAAAAGTCCTAAATATAGTACGTCGAAAAAAGTCATAAAAGAAAAATCATAGTATAGTACGTCATAAAAGGTTATAAAAAAATCATAGTATATTATCGCCCCAAAAAAGTGACATAATCATCACCATAATGCCGTTGATGGAAACAAACAATATGCCTATCTTGCACAGGTTTAACAATTATTTTCATACAGTCATAAACTAAAGGGATACATGTTGATGAATATGAATAGACAATGACAACCATTTCTTTTTATTTTACATGTATTTATTTATTTGACATTTTATTTACATGTAACAAATAAGTAAATATAGCAAACTTTCCATAAACAAATTCTTATTCTCAATAACAAGAAGCATCATGAAAAAAAGTCATACTATAGTATGTCGAAAAAAGTCATAAAAGAAAAGTCATAGTATAGCATGTCGAAAAAAGTCATACTATAGTATGGTAAAAAAAAGTAATCGCATAGTATGTCGAAAAAAGTCTTATTATAGGATGTCAAAAAAAGTCATGAATATAGTATGGTAAAAAAAAGTCATACTATAGTATGTCGAAAAAAGTCATAAATATAGTACGTCGAAAATAGTCATAAAAGAAAAATCATAGTATAGTACGTCATAGAAGGTTATAAAAAAATCATAGTATAGTATCTGGAAAAAGTCATAGTATAGTATGGCAAAAAATAGTGACGGTATAGTTTGCCAAAAAAAGTCATAAAAAAGTCATACTATAGTATGGTTAAAAAAGTCATACTATAGTATGGTAAAAAAAGTAATCGTATAGTATGTCGAAAAAAGTCTTATTATAGGATGTCAAAAAAAGTCATGAATATAGTATGGTAAAAAAAAGTCATACTATAGTATGTCGAAAAAAGTCATAAATATAGTACGTCGAAAAAAGTCATAAAAGAAAAATCATAGTATAGTATAGTATAGTACGTCATAGAAGGTTATAAAAAAATCATAGTATAGTATCTGGAAAAAGTCATACTATAGTATGTCGAAAAAAGTCATAAATATAGTTCGTCGAAAAAAGTCATAAAAGAAAAATCATAGTATAGTACGTCATAGAAGGTTATAAAAAAATCATAGTATAGTATCTGGATAAAGTCATAGTATAGTATGGCAAAAAATAGTGACGGTATAGTTTGCCAAAAAAAGTCATAAAAAAGTCATACTATAGTATGTCGAAAAAAGTCATACTATAGTATGGTAAAAAAAGTAATTGTATAGTATGTCGAAAAAAGTCTTATTATAGGATGTCAAAAAAAGTCATGAATATAGTATGGTAAAAAAAGTCATACTATAGTATGTCGAAAAAAGTCATAAATATAGTACGTCGAAAAAAGTCATAAAAGAAAAATCATAGTATAGTACGTCATAGAAGGTTATAAAAAAATCATAGTATAGTATCTGGAAAAAGTCATAGTATGGCAAAAAATATAGTATGGCAAAAAATAAAAAAGTCATACTATATATGTTTGTCATACAAAAAAAAAAAAGTCATACTATAGTATGTCGAAAAAAGTCATAAATATAGTATAGTCGAAAAAAGTCATAAAAGAAAAATCATAGTATAGTACGTCAAAAGGTTATAAAAAAAAATCATAGTATAGTATCTGGAAAAAAAATCATAGTCATAGTATAGTATGGCAAAAAAATAGTGACGGTATAGTTTGCCAAAAAAAGTCATAAAAAAGTCATACTATAGTATGGTAAAAAAAAAATCATCATACTATAGTATGGTAAAAAAAAATAGTATAGTATAAAAAAGTCTTATGGATGTCAAAAAAGTCATAGTATGGTTAAAAAAGTCATAGTATGGTAAAAAATTATAGGATGTCAAAAAAGTCATATACTATAGTATGTCGAAAAAAAAGTCTTATTATAGGATGTCAAAAAAAGTCATGAATATAGTATGGTAAAAAAAAGTCATACTATAGTATGTCGCAAAAAGTCATAAATATAGTACGTCGAAAAAAGTCATAAAAGAAAAATCATAGTATAGTACGTCATAGAAGGTTATAAAAAAATCATAGTATAGTATCTGGAAAAAGTCATAGTATAGTATGGCAAAAAATAGTGACGGTATAGTTTGCCAAAAAAAAAAAAAGTCATACTATAGTATGTCGAAAAAAGTCATAAATATAGTACGTCGAAAAAAGTCATAAAAGAAAAATCATAGTATAGTACGTCATAGAAGGTTATAAAAAAATCATAGTATAGTATCTGGAAAAAGTCATAGTATAGTATGGCAAAAAATAGTGACGGTATAGTTTGCCAAAAAAAAAAAGTCATAAAAAAGTCATACTATAGTATGGTTAAAAAAAAAAGTTCATACTATAGTATGGTAAAAAAAGTAATCGTATAGTATGTCGAAAAAAGTCTTATTATAGGATGTCAAAAAAAGTCATGAATATAGTATGGTAAAAAAAAGTCATACTATAGTATGTCGAAAAAAGTCATAAATATAGTACGTCGAAAAAAGTCATAAAAGAAAAATCATAGTATAGTACGTCATAGAAGGTTATAAAAAAATCATAGTATAGTATCTGGAAAAAAATAGTCATAGTATAGTATGGCAAAAAATAGTGACGGTATAGTTTGCCAAAAAAAAAAAAAGTCATAAAAAAAAAGTCATACTATAGTATGGTTAAAAAAGTCATACTAAAAAAAAATACTAGTATGGTAAAAAAAGTAATCGTATAGTATGTCGAAAAAAGTCTTATTATAGGATGTCAAAAAAAGTCATGAATATAGTATGGTAAAAAAAGTCATACTATAGTATGTCGAAAAAAGTCATAAATATAGTACGTCGAAAAAAGTCATAAAAGAAAAATCATAGTATAGTACGTCATAGAAGGTTATAAAAAAATCATAGTATAGTATCTGGAAAAAGTCTAGTATAGTATGGCAAAAAATAGGCAAAAAACTAGTGACGGTAAAAAAAGTATTTGCTTATTATAATGTCAAAAAAAGTCATGAATATAGTATGGTAAAAAAAAAAGTCATACTATAGTATGGTTTAAAAAAGTCATATTATAGTATATAAAAAAATCATAGTATAGTATGTGAAAAAAGTCATTATAGGATGTCAAAAAAGTCATGAATATAGTATGGTAAAAAAAAGTCATACTATAGTATGTCATAAAAAAAAAAGTCATAAATATAGTATAGTCGTAATAAAAAAATCATAGTCATAGAAGGTTATAAAAAAATCATAGTATAGTATGTGGAAAAAGTCATATTATAGTATGGCAAAAAATAGTGACGATTATAGTTTGCAAAAAAAAGTCATAATAGTATGTCGAAAAAGTCATAAATATAGTACTTCATAAAAGAAAAATCATAGTATAGTACGTCATAGAAGGTTATAAAAAAATCATAGTATAGTATCTGGAAAAAGTCATAGTATAGTATGGCAAAAAAAGTGACGGTATAGTTTGGCAAAAAAAGTCATACTATAGTATGGTTAAAAAAGTCATACTATAGTATGGTAAAAAAATACTATAGTAAAAAAAGTAAATATAGTATAGTATGTCGAAAAAAGTCTTATTATAGGATGTCAAAAAAAAAAAATCATGAATATAGTATGGTAAAAAAAAGTCATACTATAGTATGTCGAAAAAAGTCATAAATATAGTACGTCGAAAAAAGTCATAAAAGAAAAATCATAGTATAGTACGTCATATAAGGTTATAAAAAAAATCATAGTATAGTATCTGGAAAAAGTCATAGTATAGTATGGCAAAAAATAGTTACGGTATAGTTTGCCAAAAAAAAGTCATACTATAGTATGTCGAAAAAAGTCATAAATATAGTACGTCGAAAAAAGTCATAAAAGAAAAATCATAGTATAGTACGTCATAGAAGGTTATAAAAAAATCATAGTATAGTATCTGGAAAAAGTCATAGTATAGTATGGAAAAAAATAGTGACGGTATAGTTTGCCAAAAAAAGTCATAAAAAAGTCATACTATAGTATGGTTAAAAAAGTCATATTATAGTATGTCGATTAAAGTCAAAAAAGAAAAGTCATAGTATTTTTGCTTAGAAAGGTTCCTAACTGAGTGAAACGACCAGGCAGTATCTAAGTGGCCGCCATGATAAGAGCTGTTTGAATTTGCTAAATGCTAAGGAAAGGTGCTTCAATGCTTCCTTTCTTAGCTCCTTTAGAATAGGATACACTGAATCATCCTTTACCAAAGTAAAGACGATAATGCCGCCCCACAATTCCTTTTAAAGTGACGCACCATTCCGCCGTTGATGGAAACAAACAATATGCCTATCTTGCACAGGTTTAACAATTATTTTCATACAGTCATAAACTAAAGGGATACATGTTGATGAATATGAATAGACAATGACAACCATTTCTTTTTATTTTACATGTATTTATTTATTTGACATTTTATTTACATGTAACAAATAAGTAAATATAGCAAACTTTCAATAAACAAATTCTTATTCTCAATAACAAGAAGCATCATAAAAAAAAGTCATACTATACTATGTCGAAAAAAGTCATAAAAGAAAAGTCATAGTATAGCATGTCGAAAAAAGTCATACTATAGTATGGTAAAAAAAAGTAATCGCATAGTATGTCGAAAAAAGTCTTATTATAGGATGTCAAAAAAAGTCATGAATATAGTATGGTAAAAAAAGTCATACTATAGTATGTCGAAAAAAGTCATAAATATAGTACGTCGAAAAAAGTCATAAAAGAAAAATCATAGTATAGTACGTCATAGAAGGTTATAAAAAAATCATAGTATAGTATCTGGAAAAAGTCATAGTATAGTATGGCAAAAAAAGTGACGGTATAGTTTGGCAAAAAAGTCATACTATAGTATGTCGAAAAAAGTCATAAATATAGTACGTCGAAAAAAGTCATAAAAGAAAAATCATAGTATAGTACGTCATAAAAGGTTATAAAAAAATCATAGTATAGTATCTGGAAAAAAAAAAGTCATAAAAAAGTCATACTATAGTATGTCGATAGTATAGTATGGCAAAAAATAGTGACGGTATAGTTTGCCAAAAAAAGTCATAAAAAAGTCATACTATAGTATGGTTAAAAAAGTCATACTATAGTATGGTAAAAAAAGTAATCGTATAGTATGTCGAAAAAAGTCTTATTATAGGATGTCAAAAAAAGTCATGAATATAGTATGGTAAAAAAAAGCCACACTATAGTATGTCGAAAAAAGTCATAAATATAGTACGTCGAAAAAAGAATACCTTAGAAAAGTCATAGTATAGCCTGTCGAAGAAAAGCCACAAGAAAGTTACAATATAGCATAGAAAAAAGTCACAGCATAGTACGTCCCAAAAATGTATAAAAAGCCATCGTACAGCATGTCGAAAAAAGTAAAAAAAAAACCCATAGGTTTTCCTTTTGAAAAAAGTCATAGTATAGTATGTCAAAAGAATACCTTAAAAAAGTCATAGTATAGCCTGTCGAAAAAAAAAGCCGTAAGAAAGTTACAATATAGTAGGTCGAAAAAAGTCACATAATAGTATGTCCCAAAAATTGACAAAAAGCCATAGTATAGCGTGTAGAAAAAAGGTATACCAAAGCCACAGTCTAGTATGTCCCAAAAATTTATGAAAAGCCATACTATAGCATGTAGAAAAAGTCCTAAAAAAGTCATAGTTTACTATGTCACAAAAAATAATAAAGCATGGACAGTATAGCATTTGGATAAATGTAAAAAAATGATAGTTTTTCCTGGTATAGTATAGTATGTAAAAAAATACCTTAAAAAGTCATAGAATAGCCTGTCGAAAAAAACATTAAAAAGTTATAATATAGTATGTTGAAAAAAGTCACAGTATTGTATGTCCCAGAAGTTGATAAAAAGCCATAGTATAGCATGTCGAAAAAAGTAAAAAAAGTAATTGTATTGTATGTAAAAAGAGTGTAATTTAAAAATCATAATATACTATAAAAAGTGATAGTATCGGATGTCATAAAAACTCCTAAAAAGCCACAGAATGTTTTAATTTTTTTACTTTTAAAAATAGTCATCAAAAAGTCAGAGCATAACTTCTTGATGAAATTCATAGTTTATTATTTAGAAAAAGTCATGGTTTAGAATTCGAAAAAAAGTCATAAAAGTAATAGTAATATTTTAGTTATAAAAAAAGTCATAGTATTGTATGTCAAAACAATTTAACAAAAAAGTCATAGTATAACATGCCATAAAAGTTCATAGTGTAGTGGGTCATAAAATCATAAAAAGTTATAAAAATGTAAATCAAATGTATATTATGCCATAAAATGTAGTAAAATATGTCATAAAATCTTGTAAAAAGTCAAATTATAGTATATCATAAATATAGAAATAAGAGACTTCAAACCACTTTCTCCTTTTATTCTTGTTTTAGATTTAACTTCACCCACAGTTTTGAATATATGAGCAGTTTATATGTAAGCATCAATCTCAAACTTCTAATTTAAAGTCACTCTAAACATGTTTGAAAACTCTCATAATTGATTCAAACACAAATGCAACAGATTATTAATGAAAGCTGGTATGCATGAGGAGCAGTATGCATGTGAGAAGATATTATTGATTGATAGATTACAGTAAGGCACTGAAAAGGCTTTTGTCTCATAAAGCTGCACAGGATCCTGGATTAGATTGGACAAATGTTACACATCACAATCTCACAAAATAACTGATGTTGCCATATTAGAATCCAACGCTGAAACAAGTTGCAATAATGTATATGTAAATAAATGACTCAAACTAGTGCTTATTTAGCTGAAAAAAAACTTATATTCGGTCAACTTCAAATAGAGAAGTGTACTGTTTTGACTTTTTTTTATGTAAATTCACACAGAAAAACATTTTCTCTAATTTTGAATTTCACTCCCTAATAAAATATGTTCTTTTGCAAATTAACCGTCTAAAGGTCTGTTTGGGCGTAATTCCACTTTAAGCAGCAACCTCTGCAAGGCTAATTTGCAGTTCACACCTTTTTAGCGCAGTCAGGGCAGTAGATATGATCTCCATTGATGACAAAGCGCTTATTGGCCAGCGAGAGACTGCACTTCTTGCAGTTGAAGCAATACTCATGCCAGGAGCATCCTTCATAGTTCACGACATTGGTGCCGTGGCCGAACCCTGCAGAGACGGAGACAGAAGGACATCTGTCAGTCAGCAGTGCAAGACAGGTAATGATGCTTCCAGATAACAGAAGCATAATACAGACCTTGAGTTCTTAAAACTGAAATTAAGTTTTAAGGTGATATTGAGATATCTAAATAAAGAAGAATCCAATGTCTGAACACACTGACACACACACACACACACACACACACACACACACACACACACACACACACACACACACACACACACACACACACACACACACACACACACACACATGATGTGATGATGTGGAGTTCAGCTGCATGTTACTGTATGAGAACAATTCATATGTTAGCATCCAGTCATCCAATAATACATATTAAGAATATAGTAAAAAATGATATATAGTGCAAATGTGCATTGTATAAAAATGGTATTGTATGTCATTATAACATCATAAAACTTCATAGTATAGTAAGTTATTAAGAATGCCAAAAACATATATATAAAACTACACATAAAATAGTGTGAATAAAATGATATAGTATTTCTAAAAAAAGGAATATTAGAAGACATACTGTAGTTTTGTTAGCCCTTAATAATGTAATGTAATCAAAAAGTCATAGTATAGTTTGTCATATTTTTTTGTAGTCATCGTATCAACATGAAATCTACTTTTCCTGTGCCGGCACACTGAAACTTTTTATGATATCATCTGTGGTAGTTGCAACTCATCCTCCAAAATATTTTTTATGCTTAAAATTCATCATGTTCTCTGAGTCATCTGTCAGTGGATTGTAGTCCGTCAGAGGCCATTATTATTGTGCAGGAAGGAAAGGAAATGCAGCTACAAAACAATTTTCCATTAATCCCACCATGCATTCCTTATATGTGCCAATCCAGATATAAGTGCAAGTGAAAGTGCAACATAAATCATACAAACAAGAAATAATGTTCATGCTGCCCTGACCTGTGATGGGGTTTTTGCATCCATGGCACTTCTTGGCCACATCGGTCTTGAAGCAGTCCACGCAGTAAACATTGTTCTCGTGGGAAGTGAAGCGAGCTCCAGCGAGAGTTTTACGGCAGGTCTTGCACACAAAACACTCGGAGTGCCAGGGCTGGTCCTGGTAGCTGATCCCTCCAGAGGTAATGGGCTTAGAGGGACAAAGGAACATTCTGATCATAATCTCAAACACTACAAAGCTGGAATATCATTCATTTTGCTGTTAATGAACTGTCTGCACCACAGCTTTACAGAGTATAGCCAGGACACTACAATTCATAATCATTGTCTATTCACCTGCTTGCAGTGGAAGCACTTCTTGGAAAACTTCTTGTCATGGCAGGGAGCACAATAGATGTCATCACCCTTGGTCAGGAAGCTCTGTGAGCGGATCGGCTGCTTGCATTCAAAGCAGGTGAAGCATTCCTCATGCCACACCTTGTTTTTGTACTCCACGTTTTGGGATCCTAAAAACACAAAGTAGTGTTATGGTTTTCAAAATGATTTTGTTGCACACTGTCTGACATTATCACATACATTTTCATCAGCTTGTACCACATAGTAATTGAGGCCTTATGATGCTTATATTGAGTGAAACACAATGTTTTTTTGGTTTCACCTTTCTCACAAATAGAAATAATTCAGATATTTTGTGCATTTTCTTTTTTACTCGTTTCTCTAAATGTAATTTTTTTTTATATCTTTGTAATCATTGAAGAGAGGTTGGGATAGCAAAATAGCATTATAAACAGATTGAATCATAGGTAAGAGAAGTTTGCACAGATTTATTAAATATTTCTGACTAAATAAGCAATTAGCAGGGTCAAAGTTTAGGGAAAACCCCTTTATGTAATATAAATTAAGAGAATCGTGCTTCAAAAAATCCCCAGATAATCTGCCTCATCAGGACTGTGCTGTTGTTTCAATCAGACTTAACTCACAGTGTTTGTTAACATGTGCAAAACAGCCTCCATTTATCATAATTATTATTCAAATTCGCCTAAATTCTGACTGGTTTACATCACATTTCATTCCAACTCCTGCCCACCCACTTTAAACCAGTAAGAAATACAAATACAGAAACGTTTCAAGCAAAACTAATTTCACTTTGCCCATGTAGAACGCTCACAGTACAAGATCAATGGCGAACATTTTTTAAAAAATAAAACGTGTAATAGCAAACCCACCTGGCAGGACCACCTTGTAGCAGCCCTGGCAACGGTTGCCATCCTCCCGGGAGCCACACTTGCCACACATTATCTTGCCATCATCCCTGGCGTTGAACGGCTCGCTGGCCAGCGGCTGGTAGCACTTGACACAGCGGAAACAGTCCTCATGCCAGTAGCGGTTCTTATGGTGCAGCTCCTGAAACACAGAGAGGAAGCTCGGGTTGAGCCGGGGTGCCCTCACTAAGTCTTCAAACAGACCTCATTAAAGTGGAGTTTGTCTACTCATCATGTGGACTGAGGCTCGGGGCCAGAATACAGAAGAGGAACAAGCCCATGTGGCAGGCGTTTGGACTGGTAAGTGGCAAGCCATGGAGGAGTTAGGAGACTTAGATGGTGGAAATGCGATGTAAAGTATTTAAGCCTCATTAGTAGTAATGACATCTTCCTCATCACATTCAATTGGTTGGAATTTTGGAAGCAGACGCCACTGCAGGATGAGACACAGGTTGTGTAACAGCTTGAGACTGAGAGCTCTCTGAACAGATACACACAGATGCATCCTCACTTCTTATGGGTTTGAAATAACCCAATAACATCAAAAGCAGACATCTTAAAATTAAAGAAATATCTCTTTTCAAAATGACATTTTGATGTGTTACAGTAGGAAGAGCACAGGTGAAAATAATAAACTTGATGATGGTCGATTCTATTTAGCTGCTTCAGTTTCAGGGTCCTGGTATTGTTCCTGCTGACTCATGTTGTAACTGTCACGGTTTACTGGAACACTTGAGTAGAACGAGGGCTTTGTTTAATGTTATTAAAATGTCTTCTGGGAAAAAGGCCTACGAGCAGACCATAAATCTACTGATTACATCATCATTCTCTCTGTGTCTCACAAACACACAAATAGATTAATGTGTTTAATGTTATCAAAGTATTTAGTCTAATGTTGTCTTTGGGATCTGTTCGGTTAGTTGTTTAATGACATCACATTACTCTCCAATAAAAACTATCCATCTCCAAATTTGGTGAATTATTAAGTGTTAAGTGTTACTTTATGGATAAAGCATGATCTAAAAAAACTTCAAATTGGCTGTTTTTGTTATCTTCAGAAAATCAGTGTCCCAAAGTACATTTGCTGTACCTGCTATCTTCAGAATATGCATCTTTGGGGATTTGTCACAAAAAACAACAACCAAAAAGTGAATTGTGAAAACAACTAAACTGACTGCTGAGAAACAACAAAGACATCAAATAATTACTAACTCATTAGACTAGGATGGTTTTAATGTAATTAAATATAGCTGTAGAGTTTGGATTCCAAGTAAATTATTCATAGTAGTTTACTAGCTACCATATAAAGCATGAATACTGTTTATTGCATTTTTAAACATTTCTGTTTATCAGATTTTGAATAGTATAGAAATGTCAAAATAAAACGGAGCGATTTACGTTGTCATTTTTGTTGTTTATTTAAATGTTTCTATTTTGTTTTTGTCACTCCCTCCTGTATTCATGCTTTTTCTTCCACTCACACAATCTCAGACACACTGTGTTTCACCTTGGCGTCAGCACCGATGGGCCGTTTGCACTCAGCGCAGGTGTTGGCGCAGAGCTTATTGAAGCACTTGGTGCACACATGCTTCTCCTCCTTCTTCACATACTTCTTCCCGTGCAGGTTGTCCCGGCAGTAGTAGCAGTCGAAGCGATCAGTCATGGTGGAGGTGAGATAACTCTTGGGACCTGCGGAAACAAAAAAAAGACTTTCAGACTCACACAGCTTCTATTCTCCCTACACGACTGTTGCCAGATGGGGACAGTGTCGCCTTTTCTATCATCCTCAACAATGCAAGTCAATTAATACATTTATTCATATGGCACTCGCAACACCATATAGTTGATTAAAAGTGCACTACAGCTCAGGGAAAAAAAGAACAAAAGAAATAAGGAACAAAAAAAACTATGAAAATCAGCATTCAATGATTAGAAATTAAACCTCTGTGCCTTAAAAATGCAAAACAAATCTGTGCACATATTGGACAAAGTACATTTTTACTTTTTTTCCTGTTTATATCAGTAAGACACAGTGAGATGCACCTTTAACAGCAGCATTCCAACCTGATGAGAGAAGTGTGAGTGAAGCTAAAAAAAGGCAGCCAACAGATGTCTGCTTGTTGTCTGCGTGCTCTCTGGCCTGCAGACTTTTTTACCAAGCCCTCCCTGGAGAGCTTATGTCATAATTTTGAGACTGTCTGGCTCACTCCCCTAAAAAGACCTCCCCCTCCGAGTCTGGCACACACTTTGTCTTTTGTTTGCATTTTAGCCAGGTCATTTTAGACCTTTAGTTGCTACTTCATTCATCAACATTCCTGCGTTCCCATCACAGGCGGCGTCCACATGGGAGCAGCCTGAGTAGCATCCTGGAACAACTGTGTGTAGGGTGGAGTGAGCGGATGCTTTATCTACATCACTTTAAAGCATCTCTCTCTCACACAGGATGTCAGGGAGGGCAGCTGAGCGATGTGTGAACTTTAACAAAAGTGATTCATATATATCATTCTTAATCCGGTAAGCACAAATAGAGGAAACAATTGGGGGAATGGAATTTTTGTCCTAGTAACCATAGGAACAAGGACAATATTTATGATAGGGGACTTCAGCTATTTGAGTGGGACGTGGTAAACAGCCGTGTGACAGAGATGACCCTCCCCTTGAGCGTGGTATGTGTTTCTGTGGAGATGGATAGATGGGAGAGGAGTTTTTATCTGCAGCTGTGCTCCGGGGATAAAGACTGGACCGAGCCCTCACACCCCCCAATCCGCCTACTCTCACCTCGTAGCATTTCATGGAACTAAAGCAGGAAAAAAACAACACTGTCAAATCTCACACACAATGCTCGGGTCTCATGTCTGAGCCCGGCCAGCCCAGGGATCTATTTTAGACATGCACACTCTATTTAAAGCAGATTGACCTTCCAGAGGGGACAAATGGAGAGGGATGCAAAGAGATGACTACTGGGACTACACAGCTATTGTGGTTCCACTTGAGTCTCGTCCAGTAACTTTAATCTTTTGTTACAGACAGAGTGACAGCTGCCCCCTGTCAAAGGGCACGGTATGTGCAGACGCTAAGCTGTGGAGGGGAGTGGATTGTACCACTGTGATCCCTTTGGGGAGCAAAAAAGGTCAACATGAGACCAGATTGGTGGGTGAGTCAGAGCAGAGAGAGATGATCAAAGACAGAGTGATGCAGACAGTATGTCGGCCAAATCAACTGCTACATTACATTACGTTACATTACAGTCATTTAGCAGACGCTTTTATCCAAAGCGACTTACAGGAAGTGTATTCAACATAGGTATTAAAGAGAACTACTAGTCACCAGAAGTCATAAGTGCATCTCCTTTCTTAAACAAGCATCTTAAAGCATAAACCAGAGCAAAAGTACAGTTCAGAAGCAAATTACTACGAAAACAATAATTGCAACAAACTAATACGAATACAATAAGTGCAACAAACTAATACGAATACAATAAGTGCTACAAACTAATACGAATACAATAAATGCAACAAACTAATACGAATGCAATAAGTGCTACGAGGAAGGCTCAGGGTAGTACTTCATGAAGAGGTGAGTTTTCAGCCTGCGCCGAAAGATGGGCAGCGACTCTGCTGTCCTGACGTCAGTGGGGAGTTCATTGTCAAAGCTTTCTGTTCCATTATGAAAGTAGGTTTCCTGCTGAATCAGGTAATTTTAACATATTCACATCTTGCTATCATGCTGATTTGGAGAAAAAATCTGTAGTCTTATATTCTCCAAATATAAGACTACAGATTTATATTACAAGATGACTTCATCATATACATTCGATGACTCAGTTCATTTGACATCCATTTGACTGCAGACAAATAATTGGGCATTCAAGCAGTGTAGGCGTGCAAAACTTAGTTTGAACGTGTTACAAATCAACGAAACATCAACTAAAGCTCCAAAAAGACAAGAGAACCTTTAAACTTAGATTATATTGTTATACATGTCATTGTACAATCCTGCATTGTATAAGACAAATATAAACATTTTGAATCCATGTCCAGTGAAAACCATGTATCTTCAAAGTTGGTAAAATAGATGAAATGAAGGATTTAATGTTCCTATTTCTAAAGCTAAATATCTGATTATTCATCGTCACAAAGCTAATTAAAAAGTTGAGCTAATAAATTGTTTTAAGAATTCAGTTTAAATCTAAGACGATCCTTCCTGAACTTTGAATAGAAACATGCCAATAGACAGGTTTTCCATTTTGCACCTGATTACTAGTAACATATTCAATAACTTCTGCATCCTTATTGGCACAAGTTACTTTTTATTTTACCTGAGTGTCTGTAGGCCATGTTTGGTTCCAGTCAGGTGGAAAAAAAGTAGAAGAAGAGAATAGAGGGACAGGAGGAGACGGTAGCATCCACAGAGGGTCAAAACCAGAGATCATAAGACTCGTTAAGTTATGGGGGGCAGTTTATACCCCACTGTGAACCGACCCAACGCCCCAATCCAACCCTTAACCTAACCCTCCACTCCTTTTTAGGGTATGGATTAGAGAATAGAGCAGATGAGGGACAGTATGAGGAGATGGATTAGGTGATAGAGATTGGAATCCACTGCTGTAACATCAGAAGGTAAAAAAAAAAAGAAGAGGTTTTGAATGATGGCCATGAGGGACAACAGATACTCCCACTGCCCCGACTTAAAATGTTTTGTTAGAGTGTGCAGGACATGTAGAGATGACAAGATGGATCACTTTACATCATAGTTTAGAGGGATGACTCACAAGAGGAGCAAGATGATATTATTGACTGAGCTGTGGAGAGACAAAGTGCTGGAGAGTTGTACAAATACAGTATATAATAATACCTATACAGTAAGTAATTTTTCTGAAAGACAATGTGCTATGCTCAAAACTAAATGAAACTAAGTGAGCCAGAGCAGAATATTTTAGAAAGGGAGAACTTTTTTTTTTGCTCTCCTCCAAAAAATATGTATTTTAAAGCTTCAGGAAACACCGGGCGCATTCCTGATAGAAAGCAAAAACACTTCATGAACACTCTCCTCTGAAAAATGAATGTTCTCACAGAGAAAATATTTTCTCATCCGGTAGTTTATCTACTCAGACTGACAACAACCATGACGATGTTGAGGTTATAATTTACAAGTTTTATGCCGTAAGATTAAAAAGAATGATAGTTTAAATTGCAGCTGAATAAAAAATATAATGGGAACCAGCTTCTTTGGAACTTTAAAATCCTACTCAATGCATGTAGTTAAACACTGCAATAATGGATTTCCTGGCACAAGTCTGACATTGAATCACCTTTTAAGTTGATATGGTGAACTTGATAGCAAATGTACACATCAGGCAGACTCAAAGCAACATAAATATTAATTTAAAGTTGTTTTTCTGGTCAGCTGATGATTGTACGTCCAATATACATTCTCCTTTTAGCTCTGTTCTTTGAGAGATATACCTGTCTCTTAAGCTGCTAAATGCTCCACTATGTTCACCAACAAGTCGCTAATTTTCTCAGTCTGCTGTTACTGAGCAGGTAGTGACCAATGAGTTTTTAGAGATGTGTGCGCTAAAAACTGCTATGTGAGAGACAGTGTGAGAGTGAATCAAAACAGTAAAGTTGTGGGCTGAAAAACCAAAACATAGAGCTGAAAGAAGCTAAAAATAGCGCGGAGATACTTCAGGGTAACATGATAACTCTCCGTGGGTCAACGACTTTCACATAACATGCAGTAATTCAAGCCATCCATCCATTGTAGTTATAAAAAATACTAATTATAGCTTCTTCAAATTGGGTTCAATATTATAAGTATATTACTGCCAACTATCATTCATGATAAAAACCCATCATGACCATCATTATCTATTCTGCTGTAGAGCAAATGCTCCACAGATGGCACTTTACTCTGATTGGTTTGTCCCTTTAGAGTCAGACGAGCTTAAATACAGAAATATAGGATCATAATGGGAATGAGAGGAGACTGAAAGTCAGAAATAAAGTTGTTAGGCTCAGAACTCAGTTAGGAAACATTAAAGGACTCATCTCTTAACTATATTAAACAAACGTATTCATATGTCAGACACAAAACAAATCAATGCAGTTACCCCGTGTGTGTGTTTGCTGTGCTTGGTTCTTTAAAGGGCATCTGGTTGTAATTAAGGGTTTTATTTGGTCCATTACCACGAAGCACAGCATTGCGTTTGTCCTTTTCTAATCGTCACCCAATTACCCTAAACCCACAAGGACTAATTAATGAGCAGGAAGGCGCCATGACTCCTGACCTTCAAAAACCTCCCCAGTCAGGAAATCGGTTCCTGCTCCTCTATTTCTTTTACACTCCTGTTAACAGTGAGAATGTTCTTGTTTCAGATTGTTTAATATATAACTAGACACATTATCTGTTCTTTACCTCCATTTAACAATTCTCAGCCTTGCTTAGAATGAATGTGGAGTTATACAGTCGAAGGTTTGTCAAAATACTCATATGGAATAATGATCATGTTGATGGTGAACTGAAAAGTTATGAAGGGGATAATTAAGGAAAACAATGTATGTACATCTCCATGAGCATCAGCATTCAGCAGATAAATAAACAGTGCACAGAATAAAGTATTTAAGGCATCTAAGAAGCTCTTTTATAATCCCATTGTAAACAATTGAATGTCATTCGATTGAGCAAGTGCTACTTGATCCAATGGAAGCAAACGTAGCAATAGCATCATTTGAACAACCATAGGTATCATAGGTTTATGACAACACTTTTCAGATAACTAAGTAAATGCTATTAAATACTATGTACATAAAGGTCCATGCTCCAATGGCAAGTATTTTATTTGTATGTAATAAGAAAATATATGTTAATATCACTTAACCTTAATTAGCCAAATATTAGATTATTTTGTTTTCTGAGGGACTGTGAAGTGACACATGTTACTGGACCAAACAGCCTGTATAAATATCATGAATATTAACTATGAAATTTGGGCAATTTGTCTTTGTCGTAATTTGTTATCTCAAATATCGAGCAAAGCAAAATCAATTAGTCTTAGTCAAGCTCTTTCATGCTGCATTCAATTGCTATTTAATTTATCTGA
Organism: Anoplopoma fimbria; assembly: GCF_027596085.1. Classification (NCBI taxonomy): domain Eukaryota; kingdom Metazoa; phylum Chordata; class Actinopteri; order Perciformes; family Anoplopomatidae; genus Anoplopoma; species Anoplopoma fimbria. The sequence goes on from NC_072452.1 coordinate 16,861,560, forward strand.
TGAAAATTATTTCCTGCTTTGACATTTGATATAAACACCTAATGTCCAGTGATGGAAAGATTCCACATTTTTCAATTGAAAATATTTATTGGAAAAAAAAATTGTTATAGTTTCTGAGAGCACTAATATAAAATACATCTTGTTTCTTATAGTCTGCTGCATATTCACAGTGTTCTGGTGTTAAATCTACCCACGGACTGCTGTCCTGATAGATAAGCAGCTGGAATGCAGTGCCCACCTCCCCACTTGCCACCTCTAAAGCTGCGCTTTTAATAGAGCAAAATGAACTGCTGATCATCTGGAACAATAAATAAAACTATAAATACATTCTTTCCGAAGAAGTGAATCATGGTTAAATACGTAGCTGGTGATGCGTCTAATTGAGAGGTTTGAAAAATGACGATAAGGTTTTAAAATGTTCCTTGCCAGTAAAAGAAACAGACATACTCTCTCACACACGTCCTATCGTGATATGCAATGCGTTACGTGCATTTTTTGGTAGGTGTTGCCGCTTGGCTACAAGCCCATCACCTCTCTAAGTGGTCGATTTGGAGTTTGCAGGCACAGAAAAACAGGATATCTGGCCTGTACTTCCGGAACACATAATAGCAAATCACTCAGTGTGACTGGAACATGCACCCACACTCTCTTCATGGTTACCAACAGCAACAAAAGTTATGTCTGTGTGTCTGAGAGCTCATCTCTCAACGTGACCTCTTGACCTTGACATCCATGTGTCTCAGTCACCACTCCAAATCTGGTTAGTGGGCAAACAGAGCAAACAGACTGAGACACACAGTTACCTCTATCAGGGAAACAGTGACTCACCGTGCACACACACAAACACACAGACACACACACATACATACATACACACATGCACAGCAACAAAACAAACAGGACAGACACAGAGCTGTACTACAACACGGGCATAAGGTCGGTGAGGGAATGAAGAAACCAGGGTGTGGCTGCAAGACCCTGACACATTGAGGTCAAATATGTGTGGACAAAAGGCCACGAGGGGAACGCTATCAACAAAGTAATACTCCTGTCCAACAGATATGGCTCTGGGTGTTGCGCACGCACGCACGCACGCACAAGCACTTTCATATAAAGCCCACACTGTAAGCCAGCGAGCACTTCAGCACTCGTTGGTCTCACATGACTCGAGCCTCTAAACACAGAAAAAGTCGGTCCCTCTTACTGATGAGCAATATTTTGTGACTTTAAATCTATTATGTCAGAAAGGATGCACATAAAACCTGAAGAAGCATACATTCTACGTGCACAGTGCATGTGAATTTCTGTGACATGTGATGTTAGGTTTTCAGCTTCTACATGTAAATGGTCAAAAACACAATTCTTCTTACCCTCGCACTAACAGACATCAGTAGCAGAGAGTAACTACATTTACTCAAGTTCTGTTATTTACCTAACTTAAGGGTACTTTTAATTGACTGCACTATTTCAACTTTTTCATACCTCTACAGTTCAGAGGTATATGTTGTAGGTTTGTACTCTATTACAGTGATCTAACAGCTGTAGTAACTAGATAGTTTTCTAGAATATTTATACACAAAAAAAAAATCTTAAATTGATTCATTATGCACTTTCAGCCTAACAGTATATAAAGAAGTCCAAATCAGTTCCAACTCCACCAACTACAACAGTAGAATACTGCTTACACATTCATTAATCTGAGTAATACTCTCAAGTAAATTCAGCCATTTTGCATGAGGAGTACTTTTACTTTTCATACTTCAAGTACATTTTGTATAACTTTTTGTACATTTACTTAGATAAAATTGTGAGTGTATGACTACATAACAGAGTAAACTTGTATTTTGATATTGGTACTTTTACTTAAGTAAAGCATCCAAGTACTGCTACCACTTCTCCTCTTTTAAAAGCCTCACAGGAGGCATCCAGCCCTCTCCATCTCTTTCATTCCTTCGTATTGTGGCTCTCACTATTTCATCATTTCTTTATCACTTTCCTCCTCTTCTATTCACAAAGTAATCATGTGCAATTCATGAGCTTTCCTCCGCGCTGAAGAGTGGGAAAAGAGAGAGGGCAGCAGTTAGTGACGAGCAGTTTGACATTCACAAGAGAGAACGTTGCCTCCACTCGGCTCTTTGAGTGCACACAGACAACCAGGCAGCATTGCCTATTTAGGAGTAGTGAGCAGGGCTGGTGAGAGCGCTGTTTCATGTGTTTCATCAGCTTGGTCATCTACACTCAGACACATCCCATCTCTCTCTCTCTCTTCTGTCTGTCTCTCTGCTCAGTTTGCAAGAATAAAAGAAGTGATGAAACTGTCCACTCAACAAAGGCATGCTTCTGCCTGAATAAACTGCAGGCACCAAAGCTCCCAGACGCCTTAAGTGTGGCAAATGTACATCTGCTGGCCTGATAGAGACGAGATGCCACTGGCACTGACATGCAACAGCTTCATAGAAGACTGATATAAATTATACATACCTGGCTTTAAGAATGAATAATGTGTAACTTAACAGTTGGATTTGTAGCCTTCACACTAATCTGCCGATTTGAATCCACAAATTATAAATAAAAGACTTCAAAGATAAATCTGATATTCTTAAAGTGATTTTTAAATTGCTGTTTAAAAAAAAACTTAGAGAAAGAGTTTTTTCGACTTGAAAGTGGATTTATTCATTACTCAGTGAAGCACAACGTTTTTACGGCTTTTGGTGAAGGATGGTGAAGTCATACTGGAGCCACAAGGAGGTCCAGTGTGCCAGAGAAAGGACCGTAATCTCCAGGTCTCTTTAATGACATCATGCATTTGGTTTGGCAGCCACCCAAACCAGAAAGGGAGGAGATGGTGAGCAGATGTATGTTTTAACAGTTTCATGGTGCCTTTGGGCTCTGCTGGTCATTATGCCAGCAGTACAATAATAATATTATCACAATACACCATTTGATCTATAAGATTAGCTGGAGCTTCTGTTTGTGCTAGAGTTGGCATTACATTACATTGAACGGGTTACAATCAGACATGACAGTTTATATGAGGGAGAAGTGATGGATGAGGTATATAGATAATTTACCTCAGTGAAAGGAACAATAAAATCAAGTTCAAAACATATTCAAAATCATTGATGCACTAACATGTTAACATTACTTTAATGTTGTAGCTTTATGGGTTAGATGCTTTATATACTTTTGGGTGGTTTTGGTTGTAACTGTTCATCTCAGGTTTTTATAAAGTAATCATAGTTTCGTTTTTAGAATCTTAATAGAAATTTACAATCTAAATATGTTAATAGAGTAAAAGTATATATATTAACTGTGGAATACAGTGAAGTAGAAATATAAAGAAGCATTAACTGAAAATACACGTTAAAAAAATCCCATTACTATTGGTTAGTAACAGCAACATTGTTTTTCACTTTAAAAGGAAATCCCTATCAAAACTACCGCGGACAAAGGCAAAGCTTTATTCCTGAAATAAAAAGCGCAAAAGTTAAATTGCCCCCCCCAAAAAATGGAACACTAATATGTATGGTGGAAATGTAGAGATGTAGGCAGATAGATAAAAAGAGTACAAAATGCTTGCAGTGTCAAACAAAGCGCATCACCTGTTGCGCATCGCAACGTGCCCAATAACAAGGAACCTGTCGCGCATTTCAGTATTTTCCAGTCAGGACCCTCTGTGAGTAACTGAAGTTGTAACTGATTCTAAATTTGGCGGAAACTTCCATCCGATAAGATGAAAGCAGCAATTACGCATTAGACATAACTGGACCTAAATGGACCACATAACTGAGATAAACGTCTTCTGCCTCCCTGTTTAACAGCTGCCTGATCCTGTCAGTGAAACACAGCTGTGGATACGGACTCACCTTTCCAAAGCGCACAGATGAGATGTCTTTCAGTCGACACCAGCAGCAGTGTGCCCGGTGGGTTTAGCCGAGAGGTACAATCTGAGGAGGCGACGCAGCTTTAAAAGACAGAGGGAGGAGAGAAAAAAGAAAAAAAAAAAACTTAAGGACACGAGCCAAACCTCTTTAAGCTCTCATAAACAATGACCTCAACCAGGAATTCACAAGCTCTCTTAGTAAAGTTCTTATTGGCCCAGCACTTGAGGCAAAACGGGATCAAGAAGAAAATAAAGTCATAACTTTTCTGCATCAACGAGCCCTGAAACTCAACAATATGGCCCCTCTAAGGCAGGCTGTGAAGAGATCTCCATGCATTATATTAACCATCCTTATAATATTTTAACACGCCTGCTGTTTACAGAAGAGGAAGTGACTTGTTTAGTTCACACACTTTGTCCTTCTGTATTGGCCCTCACTTTTCTCCTTCTTTGGTAATGAATAGAGGAATTGCATCCAGATGACTCATTCTTAACCCAAAAGTAAATACATGCAGCCGGTGAACTTAACCCTCAAAGTAAATCCATTACAATTACAAATGGATGATGAAATGCCCAAAAGGTGTTCCTGTTATAAAAAAGCAGATGCCAGCTTTTGTATCAACTCTGTCATCAAGTCTAAACATCTCTTTGAGCTACGTGAAAGAGTATCCAAACACAGAGACCCACACGTCTGACTGTAACCAGAGTGAGGATTCATGTGTTTACAGTCAGGATGAAGATGAGAAGGGAGGTAAGGTCATGACTGTTTAATACGGCTTCTTACGAATAGCATGCCGTTACAATAAATGTGTCTTCTTCTACTCACAAAAACCTTTAAATCAGTAACCAATTACTGAACACGACTTGTTATATATATATATATATAGTCAACGAACACCATGAACTCTGTTGTTACCTTAGATCAATTTTGATGAGAGCCACATGTTTGGTCCATGCGCATCCTTCTGCCATGAAGATCTGGCTGGAGATGTTTTACTGTGCCTGAGTAAAGGCAGGTTATCATTTACTTCATGCAACAAAACATGCACTGCATAAAATACTTACTTTCATCTAATATTGTAGTAGAACAGTGTCATTTTTCTAACAAAAAACGTTTTGCTTGATTTACCACCATTAAACAATTGCATTTTTCATCAACAACATAAACAACTGAAGAAATCAAGTTTTATAGTTTATAGTTCAGCGGAGGCACATTTATTATATACTCCAGCTAAGTGGCCCTTTAAAACTACTATTTCCTCCCCGGACTGTAACTCCACCATACAGACATTCTTGAGCAGACTGGAGGGAGTTGTGTCCATATTAGGAACATGTTACCTGATATCTGGCACAAATCATGCCTGGGAGAATAAAATGCCATCGGTCTTGGCTGTGCAGGGCGCGGCTTTCATAATGACACCACTTTGCCCACTTATCCTGGATGGATGAGTGAAAGTTGTAACATCAGTATTTTTGGGAACAAAAAGTTATAAAACTGCTGGATCAATTCATAATGATTTGTAAGCTGGGTGAGTCTTTGATATGTATTTATTAGAGCAATGTGCATATTTTACATGGTGCCCTAGAGTTCAATTTAAATTAATTAATTCAATAAATACAGCATGAGAAGGAGTGATGTAGCTCTCAAATCACCCAATAGAGAAGATTTGACAAGTCCAGGGTCAAAACCTAAACCCTATAATGAGAAATAATCCATGTACATTTATTTAGTCTAGACTGGAAGTGATTCCCAACCTTTTAAGCATACTTTCAAATAAAACAGTGTCTACTTGTGAACAATCATAACAACTTTCATATTTCTCCAAGCTCAATCCAAAAAGTGTTTATTTCTTCTGGTATTGTTTCTATTGAACTTTTAGAGGCCTGAGAAGATAAAGCAATTCAGTGTTACATAAGAAAAGGAAAAAAAAGTATTTCTCGCAGCTGTACACCTCAGCCAACCAGGCAAGTTGCAGTTTACAACATAAATTTATCATTTTAATCAATAAACCTTTGTGTGAAATTGTCATAATTAGCATATGAATTCTTGAGTCATGGCCAAAATGTATTTTGTGAGGTCACATTGACCTTTGACCTCCAAAATCTAATCAGTTCTTTCTTGAGTCCAGATGGACAAATTCCCTTCAGGCGGTAAGATATATCGCATTTATGAGAATGGACCGCACGCACAACTGGAAATCACAATGCCTCCGGTAACTGCTGTCCCCCGGCAAGAAGACATTAAAAGAGAAAGGTCTGGAAGATAAAGATTGTTTCAGAAAGAAATACTGTTCCTTTTGTCCTTTCCTGACTATCATCTCACAAGCTTTCGCATAATGTGAAAACCCTAGATTTATGCAACTCAAGTAAAATCACTTTTGGCACTAATCTTCTTTCTTATTTCTTGAAGATGACGGGACGATCTCTGGAGCTCGACAGCTGCATTCCTACACGACCAGGACGTAGAATAAGAAAGGAAACGGGGTAAATGAGGAGTCCATCAGAGCGAGGGCTTTAATCAAAAGCACAGGCTTCTGTTTATTGACCATTGCACGCACATGAACAGGTGAGAGTATATTTACACAGATGTAAACAGTCAGTACTTGCAACACAGGAAGAGAGAGAGAACACAATGTCTCTCTCTCTCTCTCTCTCTCTCACACACACACACGTACACACATTCATATACACTTGCAGCCATGAACACACACAGACACACAGAGTTTGCAGTATAAAGATAGAGTGGACTGTCTGAAAACACTAAGCAGAGCAGGCCTCTTTGGTCAGCTACTTCATACAGGACTTCCAATGATCAAAGCCCATCACGAGTCACCATTCAGAGAACAGAGAGAGATCACACAGCAGAGTTATACGCAAACACCAAAACCTATATCAGCTTTTTGCGGTTTTCACATTAGTTCATGTGTCAGTTGGGGAACAGCGGCACACGATTCTGCTTGTGTATATATATATATATATATTTATTTTTCTCCCCACCATCAGAGGAAGATGAATGATTAATGCTCTGTGGGTGTCATGGCAACAACACACACACACACACACACACACACACACACACACACACACACACACACACACACACACACACACACACACACACACACACACACACACACACACACACACACACACACACACACACACACACACACACACACACACACACACACACACCTGAATGGTGAAGTGATGAGATGAAACAGCAGTATAAAAGGACTCTTAACCATCTCGGCTGCCGCTGCAATGTGGACTTGATTCTTAACAAAGAATCATCAATAAACCAACTTAGCAATCATTCAAGATTCATTAAACTGACATGAATTTGCTCGTTTTTTTCCACGACTTTCCAGAACATAAAAAGGTAAATAATATAAAAGCAGCTGTTAGATAAAACATCATAGCCAAACAATAAAACATTCTTAATGGATGAGTGCAAATTATTCAGTTTTCAACTATTCAACTTATTTTCAATCCTTTGTTTTCCTTCAACAAAAATAATAATCAAATAATGGAACAAACAAAAAGTATAAAATGGTAGAAAGAATAAATCATTTCCTGGACGATGTGGTGTCAAGAAGAGAGCCTGATAAAAAAAATGTGAATACTTTCAATAACAAGTTCCTGCACAGCAGAAGATAACCGTGGAAGGAAAAGAGATATCTAAAGATCTGCTCTTCCTTCCACCTCTGTATCGTGCCAAACACACGAACACACTCACAAACTATCCGTCCTCCAATTCTCTCTGTCATCATCTATTTATTTCACTCTTTTCTGAAACTCCATCATCATCATCATCATCATCATCATCATCATCATCTCTTGCATCCAGTCCGCATGCAACCAAAATGTATTTCTTCGGCTCACCAAGATGATGAACCACAAAACTGTTGTGTTCAACTAAGTAACTGGGCTCTAAGTGTTTTCTGGCATCTGTCCACATCAACACTGCGTTGCCACGGTGACAACCTATCAACGCTTCCTGTTATAACCACATTAACAGCTGCTATATTCTGCACACAAAGGAGCTCACAAAACTCTTCCGTTACTTCTTGTGCACCCACACTGACATAAGACTACGAGTTTAATGTCATACATCCAATTAATTCTGAATATATTATACTCCTGTTTAACCATCAATCCATTGACCCTCAAGGAAACTATCGGGTGGAGCAGAGAAAAGCAGATCTCCAACCATTGTTTTCTATTCTGGCATTTCTCATAATGATGAACTGCCACAGTACCAGCATAAATATCTGCTCAAATCAGCGATTAATTGATTAGAATAATCATTAAGTGGCCTTCCTGTCTTATTCACTGATATTTTATGGACCTCATTGTATGAAATCTTGGGCTACGACCATCAAACAATTAATCAATTATCAAAATTGCTGTTTATCAACCGACTAAATGATTACTTGAATAAGTCTTTTTTTAAGAAGAAATGCCTCATGTTCACCGCGTCCACTTTCTCGTGTAAACATTTGCTTTTTTGTTTAGTCTTCCATGATTATGAAGTGAATATCTTTGGGTTTTCAACTATTGATCAGATAAAACAAGATATTTATATATATTAATCAATTACACAGAAAATAGCTGGTAGATTCATTGATAATAGAATAATAATTGGTTGCATAATTTGGAAAGATAATCATTTTTCTGATTTGCAGAACTTTTACTCACAAATTCACTAGTGTTCTTACCACTAACAAGTTCCTTTAGAGTCAAGGTCATGTGTCTATGTGTTTTTCAGGTTCATTTAATGAGAAGTTTCAACATTAATGCATGATTGTAATAGAAAATGTATGCTCAAAGCTAAATGTGTATGACAAATGTGTGACTCAAGCTCTGTTGCAAAAAAATAATTCAAAACACTTTAAGGTCGTCTGCATTCGGTATTCACAAAATGTCATGATGCAGGTCAAAAATGGCACTAATCTTTCTCCGCTTAAACTCATTTGGATCTCGTATTCGGAACAACAGCCCTAAAATTAGCGTCTAAAATAAGGTGTAGTGTCCCTCTCTATGTCACAGTCAAAGGTCATTGGAAGAGATCCACAACTTTCACTGCCAGGTTACACTGCATCAGTGGCATCACATTGTTAAACAATATTTACAGGCAAATAGCACAAACTGACAGTCCAAACACCCACTGAGTATATTGCTACCTTATGGACAGAGGTGTCTGTTTAGTTTTTTGTCTTTTTTTTTTTACAAAGGAAAACTACAGCCCATCCTTAACTGGCTTTGCTTCCAAGAGCTGATCCAGTATGGGTTGCCAGGCTTAAAACTACAATTCCCAGGCACTTGATTGTAACAAAATGTACAGTAAAGTTGTCCACTGGGTCAGCATGCCTCTGGTGCGCAGAGAGAAGGCAGCAACATTCACGGTCAGACCCAAAATACAAAAGCCCTCGACCTCCCATACGAAGAAAAACAGCAAGCATCCTCAGCATGCAGATAAAAGTTATAGTACTTTTGTGATATACTGTACAGCGACATTTGCATTTACACACTATCACATGCTGCTAGACCTCTGTGCAATGCTACAGTATGGTGACTGACACACAGCTTTAAGCAAAACTAAGAGAAACAGATTTTCAATTGAATAAGAAAAAAAACAAAAAACTGCAAATAAATAAAGACTATATTACAATTATGGCAGATGCCAGAGAGGTGTGGAAACGAGCAGAGCGAGAATGAGGTAGAGACAGTGATTTGCCACTAGAGGAAGTGAGAAATGTAACGGTGAGGAAATGTGCGGGGAAAAAAGAGGAATGAGGCAAGAGCAAAAGGGAATAAAAAGTGGAGGAGTGAAAGAAGGAGTGTCAGGTACTGGTCGTTTGCTCGATAGCTCGGGTCAGTGCGAGTCGGACGGTTTTCTGGGTCTGCGTTGAGAGGCTATCTTCACATCCTCAAGCGGTGGTGGGGGTCCATAAAGGGCGGCTCAGAGTCATCCATGGGCAGCACCAGGCGTGTGCCCCTCATCACCAGCTCGTGGTCTCCGTACGTCAACTCTCTGTCCAAGTCATCGGAGGTGGCGCCGCCAGCTAAGGCTGGACCGCCGCTCGTGTGGGAACCTGAGGCATCTGTACTGACTGTGATGTCGCCGTAGGTCAGGTTGATGTCACCGTCTGTCAGGATGAGGTCGGAGTCGTCATCCTTCAACTGGCACTCATTCTGGTCAGAGGGAAGATAAAAGATGTAGTTATTCAAACCAGAATAAAGAAAGGATTTACCATTAAATGATTGTAACTCGGGTTAGTGATAATTATCAATTCAAAATCTTGGTTTAACTGGACTTCTGTGCTTCATCATTCATCAAAATAACCTTTTTTTCATCGGTTAATACAGAATAAAACTTAACAAACACAGTTCAGCCAGAAATAGCTTCTGTATGAACCCGTGTCTGACCTCATAGGCCTGAGGGCTGGTGAGGAAGCGGGCGAGGGGGCCGCAGCAGGGAGGCAGCGTGGCCGTGAGAGGGGGGCCGCTGTGAGTCAGGATGGGCTTCAGATAGCTGGAGAGGGGGCTCGAGTCAAGGACGTATTACACAGAAAACAGGCATTAAGAGAGGGTGGTAAAAAGCAACAAACCGATTCAAAGATTCCTAGTACCTTAAGTAATTTAATTAGGTTATTTACTTAAAATACGTGAATGACCTTTATATTACACAGCCAATACAAGAGATGATTTGTCTTCAAGTCTATACATGGCGCTCCCTCTGCTGTCTGACACGGTGAACTACAGTAGTCACCACTCCACTGGAACAGGTTTGATGCTATTAGTAGTCATCTTGTAACCTTTATTTATCTTTTATCAAACCAATAAAGGTTTTGTAGTTTTTGCACTGTATTAACAGTTTTCAATACTTCTTTTTTTTTTTTTTTTTTTTAAATTGTATTTTTTTTACTGTGTAATGATTTTTGTTGTTTATGTTATATTTTGTTATATTCTTTTATTTATTTATTTTTTGTGCAGAATTCTTTAGCGCGAGCCATCTGTTTATCACAGACAAAATAAAAAATAAATAATTGTTTTCTGATGTTTATGATATTGATGAAAACTAGTCAGTTGTTGCCAAAGGATACTTGTGGTCAAAGTTGTACCAAATTCTAAAAAGCCAGGCACTTTCATGTTTGGTGCTTCTTCTCTCTGAGCCGTCAGTGATACTCATCTGTAAAAACACAGAAAATGCAGTTAAGGTGTTTTTCTTAAAGTCAAATTACATCAATAAGGATTTAACAGGGGTCACACTTACAGAATTGTCTTGATCAGCGTCCACTCCCACTCTGTTAAAGGAAGACAAACACATGTAAACCAATTGCAGTTATAAACCGTTGGAGCAGAACAGTGTTGTGAAGCATGTTTCCCCCGTTTAGCAAGTTCCTGAGCAGCAAGGTTGCATGTAAAGGTGGGCGTACTGAAAAAAGCCTCAAGCCATCACCAGAGCACGGACAAAGATCATATTGAAAGATTCTTGGAATTTTAACCTGATGAACCAGTTAAACATAGCTGGACAAAAGAAGAAGAAAGAAGAATTTCTCTGACATTATCTGAAATACCCTGGTATGTTTTCAACAAATGCTAACTGCAAATCCAGTTTGTCCCTGGAATGGGTTAGATGGGTGAAGGAGAGGCCTACCGAATACGCTGGCAGGACAACATCTGGGTGGTGCCACCTCCACAAACCCAAACTGTGAAGAACACCACGAGCAGAGTGGTGGAAAACATCATCTTACGGGCGTATGTCGCAGTGTCCCTGATGGACAGGGCAAAGGTCATGGCGCCTCGCAGTCCTGAGGAGCACAGCATGGAGAATGTTGAACATAAACAAGCATGCAAAGCTTGTAGTGGTTGTCTTATCTAATCTACTCACAGTGAGCCTAAAAACAGTCTTATTCTTATCTCATATATTCTTTTTAGAGTAATTGCACATAATACATGTCTTCTTCTATCTGTGTGCCACTAACCCGCAAACATCATCATGTGCTGGAAGTTGGATCTGATCTTGTTGCGTCGTCCCAAATTAAGAAGAAACGAGAGAGGGTAGATGTTCGCAGCTCTTCCCAGGAACACTGCCACCTAAGAGGGAACGAGGTTAAGGAGAGGACAACAAAACAGAGTTGTGCCAAGCTCATTTAGCGCCCCTTTAAATCAATTAGCGCTTGCTTCTTGGCGGTAAATTGTCATACTGTGGGAATTTTCTTCCTCTACGCTTTCACTGACATGCAAGTAAAAATAGCAAGTTGTTGCAAAGGGTTGTATAAGGCTTTGTGTGCAACAGATAGTTTAACATGCAAAAGATACAAAAGCTCCAACGATGAACATGGGATTAAAGACATGGCTCTGGAAGGTAAACAGGGTCAGACCCATGTAGGAGAAGATGAAGTTCTCTGCCAGGAAATTTAGCACCTCAAACAGCTGCAACACAAGAGAAACACCATCAACTGATTTAGATAACAGCAGCCAAATTACATTCAACAAAAAAACACAGTTGAATACACATTGCTCGCACGACTTTGACTGCAAACAATCTTAAAAATCTAATTTTCAGTGCTAGTATAAATGTATTTATTTTATTTCATTATATTTCAAAGGAAAACAATTTTTAAATTTTCAGTGCTTGTATAAATGTATTTATTTATTTTATTTCATTATATTTCAAAGGAAAAAATGTTTTTAGTTTTGGATTCTGTTTTTGTTAATAATGCCTTTGTTGTCTCTTTCATTCAAATCTTTTTAAAAACAGTGTAATCTAGATTTCGCCCTTCATGAATTTGTGTTACATTGTGTATGTCTAGTAAAGAAGAGAATGGTACAGAGGGAGTGCAATAGTTTCATCAAACTGTACATATCAAAATTAAACCCATTACGATTGTACCATTTTATAGCTTGTTAATTGACAAACACCTTTGTTCATTGTGTGACTTTTTCATTTAAAAAAACTTTTCTTGACAAGGTCACTGATAAACTCCACCTTTAACCTTTTTTACCACCAAAGTAAAAGCACAGACATTAAAAAAGAAGAGAATGAGCAGTGGTGTGGTTGTAGTCCAGGTCTGACCTGTTTGGTCCTGTCCTGGGAATCAGGGGACAGATTGTTGAAGGTGTAATGAGCCTGAGTGATGCCACAGAACAGCACAGCAACCACGCCTGCAGCACACCAGGAGGGACAGAGATACAGAGACAGAGTGATCAATAAACACTGATTATTGACAATCTCGAAGATCTAAATTTGACTGAATGGTGATTGAGCCAATGTCCAACTGATGAAAGCCCTTGCATTTGTTTGCAGTATTGTGAACTGGCTGGCTGGAAAAATCACAAGCGGTGAATTCTGGGAAGTGAGATCTAATAAAACACCTACAATTCCACCTATCATCATAGGTGCAGCCAAAGAGAACAAAATGTAGATCTTCAAGAATGTAATTAAGTTATTTGTTTTGGATTGTGCCAAGATACTTTGAATGTAGATGCAGCACAGTCTCTGCAACCTATTAACATTACTAATCTATTTTTATCTGATCATTACTTATAGAATAGCAACAGATTACATTACAGTGAACCATCCTTACCTTGTCTGCTTCAGCGCCATTTTTAAATGTCTAAAAGTGTGTGTGTGTGTGTGTGTGTGTGTGTGTGTGTGTGTGTGTGTGTGTGTGTGTGTGTGTGTGTGTGTGTGTGTGTGTGTTACCTGTGAAGCCACAGGCCTCAGCCAGCAGGAATGTGCTCCATGACATGAGGAAGAACAGAGCCGTCTCCAACAGCGGGAAATCCCTCAGCTTGGTGAACTTAGTCACGTACAGACAAGAAGTCAAGGAGTTTAACGAAGATACTACAAAATGAGTTCATGTTATAACATTATACCAAGTTTTCCATTCTTTGAAGAAGTGAATCTGAAAAAAATCTGACATTGTGGAGAGATAATTTCACTTGTTTCCAAATCAAAAATGATTTTGTTAAATTGAATCAGGGCTTCTTATGGAGCAGTTGTCCATATTTCAAAATGCCTGTTTCAAATGGTTTTCTCAAACAAGAAAAATATATTGTAAACAAGTCCTATAACTGACTCATTTTGACTTACTTTTTAACTATTATTTCACAAAATCCTAGGTTGTTTTAGTAATGTAGTATATTTACAAAACATCACTTATCAAAAGTCAGATTTAATTTAACATTTAATTGGTTGTGCTTTGTAAACATGATAAATAAATGAATAAAAGATATTAGAGCAGTGACGATCCCGGTGGCCACTCCCAGAGCAAAGGAGCCGCTGAAGACTCCGAGGAACATCCCAAAAGACTTCAGCATCGCCATGACCTCAAACGTGTGACTGTTGTCCCCTTGTGGCTGGTAAGCTACTATAGACCTGAAATAACAGAAGCGTACAGAGAGTGTAAATCAAGTCAAACATTAAGATAAAAGAGTTACACATAGAGGTCATAAAATGAAACTAAAGCTAGAATACAGTAAATGTAGAAGGCTTGTTGTATAGTATGATGTAACTGCCTAACGTGTACTGTTAATAAACTTCTTATTGGCAAATATTTGTGTCAATAAATGCACATTCCCCTCCCATAGTAGGTCTCCTCTTACAGGGCACTTTTTTTAAAAATATTCATTCATTTTGCTTCTGTTGATAAAGAGCAGGCTTTCACAGCAAAAACTCTCACTCATGCAAGTTAAGATAAAGAGGAAAGCAGAGTTATGTAGAGGAACAAAACAGTCTCAGGTTCTTTTTGGATGGTTAAGTGTTAGTACTCAACTTAGAACAAAGTGGCTTACTTCAAAGTCTGCTGAAGTGATATAACTGTGTGGAAATACGTCGAGGTATGTAATCCATTCGTTAGACTGCATACATGCAGGTTTATTTTGCAAGGGACACATTTTTTCATAAATCCTGTGCTTTGAAAATGGTGTGGACAGAAACATTAAAATGTTATGAAAATGTTGTCAATTGGCCAAAAGCAGCAACAACAACAATCTCATTGACATATCTGTGTTACAGCTACTATGCACTGTATAGTATGTTTTTTTATTACAGAAGATGAAACTCATTTTATACATCAACATTGTTCACTTGGTAGTTGAGTAGCAACGCTGAACAATCCATAAAGAGTCTAATTAAAAAACCAAGATGATACCTCTCATCAAATTTGACTCAACCAGCTTTTGAAAATACTTCACTTTTTAAGTTAGAGTTTGGGATGAAAGGGATTATATTGCAGCAGAATTATTAAAAATTCAGCAGTCAATAAGAAAAAGCAGTTTTTCAAATAGTTTGCTGAGGCGATAATATATACTGAAAGTGATAAATGCACCCCCTCCATCCACTACACACAA
Source organism: Anoplopoma fimbria (assembly GCF_027596085.1). Classification (NCBI taxonomy): domain Eukaryota; kingdom Metazoa; phylum Chordata; class Actinopteri; order Perciformes; family Anoplopomatidae; genus Anoplopoma; species Anoplopoma fimbria. The sequence continues at coordinate 16,876,807 of NC_072452.1, forward strand.
AACAAATCACCAGGCATTTTGTCTTTAAGCATCCTTGGCATCCTGCCTCCTTCCTGGCTCTTTAAATAGACACTATCTTCAAAAAGAATGGGAATGTGTGTGTTGCTGACTCACAACATCAGAAAACAGTTTACAGAAAAAAAGCAAAAAATAAACGAATAAATAAAGAAATGTTCTGCATCTCTGGTTGAATAAGGCAGAGTCGAAAAATAAATGGCTGGTGATTTGTCATGTTTGTCCCAAGGCACCGCAAAGGCACACAATGCCATGCTCTACTTAGTTCACCCGTTCAATGGGCTGGTCACAGTTTCTCCGCAGGGAAAGGCCCCTCCACTTTGCCTGCTATTATAATTTATAATTCTGTGAAAATAATAACAGTCCCATGCAGAGGAGGAGAAAAAAAAGTGTGTTAGCTTAGAGACCAACTTGTGTTTAGCATGGCAATAATGAGAAGCTGTTATTAGGTTAGTTAAAAGGTCACTGGCTGATCGATTGCCATTTCTCTCATTTAGCAGCTCTGTGCATGTTCAAGCTGGTTTGGGATGGATGCAGACTCATGGTTCTAAGTGTGATGTGATTTCAAGACGACTTACGAGGACAGAACTACGGCCACTGCATCGTTGAGCACACTCTCTCCAAACAGCAGAGCGTACAGATCCACATCAACCTGCAGCTCGTTGAAGATAGCCAGTACCGTCACTGTGAACAAAGAGGAACTGAGTAAAATAATTTGGTATCCATGTTGGAACTGAAGCATATAATGATTCACATGACTGAGCAAGGTTGGAGCTGTGTTTCAGTTCTTTATTACATAATAATACTGTAAAAGTTTATGTTAATGATTAACATATAGATTAACTTTACTTGTACTTTGTAGAAATAGGAAATAAAACAAGCATTGCAATGATCTTTCTACCAGCTGTGGATCAGATCTCTATCTCAGTTGGACTTTGTGTCATAGGAAAAATAGTGTTCATCTAAAACTACAAACAAGAACTGAGTTATTCATACAGACCTGATGGTTATTTTTCCAGTGAACAAATTATTCTTAATATACTATATTCAACTTTGACAATTTCTTTATTTTATGATGCATTCTTTGTGTCCTGTTTGCTAGTCTGTGTACTGAAAGCTTTAAGCAATTCCAAAAGACATAAGTGAATCCAGGTTATAATTGGTGTTACTTGTAAGCAAGAAAAAGTTTGATGACAGAGATTGAGCATACATACCAGGGTCGGTGGCAGAGACAATGGCTCCAAAGAACAGGCAATCAGTGAAGAAGAAGTCTTCAGCCAGCTGTCCCACCTGCTTCATTAGCACCACACAGCCGTACATCAGCAACCTGATGGAGGAACAGCAGGTGGTGTCGCACATCCCCATCAAAAACACTGACTTTAGTGGCATTAAGGGCAGTTTACAACCATAGTAATTGACATGTATGAATATTTCTCTGCTGTTGGGTCTCTTGTGGCTACAGTATAGAGCTGTACATGTGAAATCAGAACGGTGGATGTTTCTCTTAGTGTTGGATTTTTGCAAATCAATTTTCTTACCCAATAACAAAACAGGAGACAACTGTCCCCATGAAGGCATAAGCCAGGATGGATCCCATGTTACGGAAAAAGTGTCTCTGAAAGAAAAAAAAGGTTGAACAACGGTCATGCATAGTGACTAAAATCATTATTCATCAGGAGTCAAACGTGTTAAAATTATTCACATTCCGTCTTTGTGAAACAGTAGAGAGAGTGCCTGAATACTACTGTACCCTTTTCAAGCTGTAGCCAGCGTGGAAGATGATAGGTGGTAGGAGAATATTGAAGAACACTTCAGGGTCAAAGGTCACCTGAGTCAAACACAAAAAAAGGTATCACATTAAAGAAATAAACAAAAAAAGAGACAAAGTTGTTTAATGGATACTTGGATTATTGGATTAAATATAATTCATAACAGAGAACATATGATGGTCCACCAATGACTAACAATGCTACCATACTAATCATACTAAAACAAGTAAACAAAACAGCTCTGTGACATGGCACTTATTACTTGTTTTAGTAGGATTTTAAGAGGAATATAGCATGTTATCTTTGAAGACCACCTTAAAGTTCTAGTCGTCAAAAATGAACACCAGCATAATAGTAATGAATCTAAAGATTATCTATAGTGACCCTCAGGCAAAGGGCACCTGTCTTTCATCAATATTTTTCTGTAACATTTTAATTTGTAAATCTCTCAGAGGGCAGCATAATGCCACTTATTTTAACAGAAGTAATACACTTTTCTTACATGCTGAACCTTTTTTTTAATAAAATCAGGCTTCTATTAAAAAAACAAGATGTGGAGAATTCATGTTGCATAAAGATTCAAACCAAATAATATATTTTACTAAGGATGAAACTAATAATTTCTTCCATTATCAATTAATCAGATTTTCTGGATTAATTGAGCAATAATTTTGTATATAAACTGTAAGAGTTGAAAATGCATTTCCTAGAGCCAAAGCAACGTCTTTAAACTGGATGTTTTGTCCAAAAACAAAATTATTTCAAATAGTTGCCAATAAATTTTCAGTTGATTAACTAAACAGTTTATCAAGTGATTGATTCAGCTCTACATTGTACAGTTGCAACATGACCAGCGGAAAAACCTTAAACCTGTTGACAGATCTATAGTAATAGTATAGTAATGTGGTGGCATTACAGTATAGTATAGTAGTATAGTAGGTTTTTGTGATAAGACATAAGATTTTCAAACAATCAAGCATTTCAAACATTATTGACCGTCTGTACCTTTCGCAGCATCTCGTTATCTTGCACGTCGTTCACCTCGTTGGCACCGATCTCTCCTTTCAGAGTGTACTCGTAGAATTTGCCACTGACATTGATCAGAAGAGTGGCGGGACTGGCATTAACATGGCAGCTCATGGTGACGTTGCTAATGTCCCGAGGAACGTGGATGCCATAACGCAAGACCACGCCAACAAGTACGCCTGGGAATAAAATTAAGACAAAAAGAAAAAGGATACAGAAGGGAGAGATGATTAATATTATCCGTCTATGGTTGCAAAAAGGGAGGTTAACATGATGAGGGGTGTCACTAGAGGAGTGAATGTTGAGTGGTCAGATAGATTTTTTGGTTGAAAAGAAATGATGAAAATTCTTAGCCTCATACAGCCAGACTGAATGATGTACGATCAGCTTTTGCCAAGAAATCTTGGAAAGATAGAAAATTAATAATCCTGTCAGATTGTACCAGACAAATAAGGCATATTGTTTGGATTATGATTTTTTTAAAAACTCTGGTATTTTCATTTTCTCTGATTTATCAGGTTATTAGACCTGCAGTCAGAAGGAATTTGGGTGAAACTGTGTTGTTAATTATACAATGTTGCCAAATGTGTTTTGCTTATCAAAATAATAACGTGTAAATTGACACCAAACTGTAACCAGCAAGTATAGGAGCTGATAATCAAGCACAGTTTGCACATGCCAACTCTTATCAAGGAGGAAAAGCAAACACTGTTCATGACGGCTCTGGGTCATTTGAGTGCTCCAGCAAGCCAAACCAGTTAGCCAGCATGGAAAAATCTGGACACATTTAACCAGACACATAGAATCAGTGGTGTATAGTAACGAAGTAGAAATACTTCGTTACTGTACTTAAGTCGTTTTTTTGGATATCTGTACTTTATTTTACTATTTATATTTCTGTTGACTTTCACTTTTACTTCACTACATTTTGCAAAGAAAACTGATACTTTGACTCCGATACATTTCCCCTGAAACCTTCGTTATTCGCTACAAAATCAAATCTATCTTTAGAAAAAAAATGAATCATGAGACCAACGTGAGGGCTGCACGGTGGTGTAGTGGTTAGCACTGTCGCCTCACAGCAAGAGGGGCCCGGGTTCAATTCCCGGGCCAGACAACCTTCTGTGTGGAGTTTGCATGTTCTCCCCGTGTCAGCGTGGGTTCTCTCCGGGTTCTCCGGCTTCCTCCCACAGTCCAAAGACATGCAGGTTAGGTTAATTGATGACTCTGAAATTGCCCGTAGGTGTGAATGTGAGTGGTAAATCATAGGCTAGTTAATCACTCCAGCACCCCCGCGACCCTTAACTGGATAAGCAGGTTACGGAAGATGGATGGATGGATGGATGAGACCAACGTCGGGGACTGTGGTGGAACACAGACTGCAAGCAAGCAGGTCAAAGTTAAATCACTGGTTAATCACGTTAATGCGCAATTGCAAACAAGTTTGCTGATGCCCAGTGATGCCCAGGATGCCAGCTAGCGAGCGACCACTCTGCGATGACTGGTTTCATGATGGAAGCAGAAACGGAAGCACCTGCTACTCCCGCAACAAACCACGGTGGAGACGAAGACCAACACCTGTGGCCATATCTGCGAGAAATGTTTTCTTATGTTGGAGTGAAAGATTCTTCGTACCGGATGAAGAGCCTCTTATGCCCAAAGCTACTGAAATATTGGCATTCAAAAACTCCCCATCCAACCTCAGGAAACACATTGAGGTAAATTAAGATTAATCCCATGAGCCGCAACGTTAATGTTTAGTTATCATAATTAGCATAAACCTGTTCAGATATCTAGCAGTGTTTCCCACAGGATTGGAGTATATCTTTGGCGGGGGGGGGACAGGTGTCTGATCTTCTAATTTAACTACACATGGTGTATGTTAGGCTGCTGTCTCTGTTTGTACCTCCTTGTCCTTGGTCATGGTGGCCACAGCACTTAAAATAATAAACTTCATAATTCTCAAAATTCTAACCCTTTGCTTTTTTATTAACAGCATTTACTTGTACTTTTACTTTCAATACTTAAGTACCATTAATATCAGAAAATTACTTTTGATACTTAAGTACAGTAAATATTAGATACTTTAAGACTTTTACTCAAGTAGTATTCTAATAGGTGACTTTCACTTTTACTGGAGTCATTTTCCAGTAAGGTATCTTTACTTTTACTCAAGTATGGCTTTTGGGTACTTTATACACCACTGCATAGAATAGAATATGGGATTGGGCAGCGGTGGCCTAAAGTTTGAAGTTTGCTTGCTAGTTGGCTTTACTCTCATGTGAAACTCCCCCCTGAACAAATAAAAGGTGACATTTCTTTTTTTTAACTACAGCTGAGCTTTTCCTACGTCTACTTCAAATTGCCAAATGTTCCGACTACAGCATGAGTAACTCTCATCCATTCAGACACTTATTTTAGAGGTCAGCTCAGGAGAATTTTGCCAACTCATTTGAAATGCCACCAAAGAGCATTGACAGCCCAGTGATTGGTGTCCTATCGGGTGTGGGAAGGGTAACTGAGTGAAGGAGGGGACAGTCAATCACATGACACATGCTCCAGCACATCCACCCTTGGCCTTAACAGACCACAGAGAAGGGAAGTGACATTTTTTCAAAGTGCAGTGGTCAAAAAAAAATACCTAACTGCTTGGATGTAATGTTCAAAACCCAGCAGCGAGGTGTTTACATGGACGTAACTAATCCTGTTACCTTACAGCCTCTGGCTAAAGTGGCCTGCTGCCCAGATGTACTGAAATGCGACACAGCTCTGCAACTTATTGGACGAATAAAGCCAGATATTGACATGCAATCATTTTCAAATCAAATAATTAGCACACAATTACATGAATGGCACTGATAGATGCTCCCAGTCTCGCTCATGCGTCTCACCATAAATCATCGCCAGTCCGGTTTCGTGCAGGAACCTGAATCGCCGATGTTTGAACAGCCAGATGGTGAGGATGGTGAGGGTGAGCAGCATGATGAAGATGAGCAGGTCCGCGCTGTCCTGCCTGTGGCTCTCCTCAGCCTTTTTCTCCGTAACGATGTTCTCCATGGCACTGTCCTCCTCCTGCGGTGTAGATGCTCTGCAAACACAGATGCTCACGGACAGACTCACTAGCACGAACAGCCACAGCGTCCTCGTTGCCCTCCAGGCATTGTTGACAGTCACTTTAAACACCATTGCAGCTACTCGGCGGTCAAATGCTGCAGTGTCGTCGTAGATAAAGAAGCAAACTTTGTGCTAATATGATTCACGAACTGGGAGAGAGCACAGAGCAGAAAGACGACAGCAACAGAGGCAACGATTCCGGCCCGGAAGTGAAACTGGTTTTTTTCCAGAAAGTGTACAATGTTTATTTCAGAGTAAAAGCACTACGGCAGGATGTCGCTGGTTTAAATACACTTTAAGAAGCAGAACGTATTGTACATAATTGTGTGTTGTTGTGGATTAACAAAATAATTGATTTTGTCATTTTTCACAAAACATTTCCATAGCACATGATACTAGTTACAACCAGGGACTCTTATTATGAAATCGCGATTTTCCCATAATTTTCAACAGGAAGTGAGATAAATATTATTTTATGCATTTCTGGTATATTGTCAGATTTGGATGATTTGTCTGATTCTAATGCGATATTACAATTGTAAATTAAACAAAACGATTCCTATTTGGCCAAGGTGTTTTTTTGATGACGGATTTATTTAATTTGAAATACACAAAGCACAACTATGAAAAAAAACAGCTAATTATAATTTTAATTAGTTGCCAAATAAGTCATATTCAGTTGAGAATCATCTATTTTTATATATATATAAAAAAAATATAAAAAATATATATTTTTTATGTTTTAAATAACAGATAAAAATATATATATCTTTAATGTTTTCCGTATATTTTTCCCCGCCAGAAACTTGTCTGTGTAACAAGCATCGCGAGACAAAGTACGAGATGGGAATTCATGTGACGTTCGAGTTTGTCGGACATAATTTATTTGTTATGGATACGTACCTGAACCTGTCCTATCGTTAGTCCTTAACCATTTTTCTATGATGTATAGCTAAGATATATGTATTTGATATAATAAATAAAATAACGTGTGTGCTGGTTAGCTTGTTTGCCAGTCAAATACAGTAAGCACGGGTAGTCCACAAGGGCGGTATCCCAAACCTTCTGGTGCTATATTCAATTATTAATTCACTTGTTTTATCTCTGTATCATACTAAACATTTGGCCCATCACAAATGAGACTACTATACACCAATATGTTTTTATAAATCTTCCAGACTTGCATATACAAAGCATGTGCAAATAGCAAAACAAAACAGAAAAATATATATTTAAATTAGAAACTTCCGAGGTGTTCCTGAATGTAGCACGACTCCATACAGTCCACCGTCTCCATTCGTATTCGGCCATCACTGTAAGCTTCGTGTGACGCTAGCTAGGCTGTGTTGTTTTTTAATCACAAACAACACAGCTGTGAGTTATTACTATCGTCGTCTAAATTACCAAAACGAAGATGACGTCTAAAGTTAAAGGTACGTTTAAAGCTTGTGCTATTGAATTATGCTAACAACAGCTAGCCTCCATTTGTAAACATACTGCCTCTGCTAATGCACAAGAGATCACACGGCAGAATGATGAGCATGTGTTGCTTCAATATTTGAACAACAGTGTTAACAAGTCAAAGTTTTTAACGTTAGCGATTTTATCAAAGGTTGATAAACACACACACACACACACACACACACACACACACCTTCCTCCAGTGACTATACATACTTACACCTTACTGTTTATACTATATATATATACTGTATATATCTTGCATCTCATATCCACTGTTCATACTGTTTGTAATGTTTATACTCTCATACTCTCATTTTTCTTTTCTTTTTATTATTATTTATCTGTTATTTATACTGTTATTTATCCAGCACATTGCACTGCACCTTTACTGCTTCTTTTGCACTTCTGGTTAGATGCTAAAACTGCATTTCGTTGTACTAGTATTTGTACTCTGTGCAATGACAATAAAGTTGAATCTAATCTATTCTAAAAATGTATAATTAATCAGCTGTAATCACCCATCGTTCGCTGTGACATAAAGTTAATTGTATAAGGTGTATCAAGGTAATCTTACTCAACTAGTCCTGGATCACACACCTAATTTAACGTTACACACTTTGCAAAACACATGGCTAACGAAGTGATTCATACTAAGATGTATCAAAGTAAATGAGTCTTTTATTGAAATGATAATACATACATGAGAGATGTCTTAGTGTTGGTTGATGAACATATAGTGATGGTTTTAGTTTGACTACTTTATTATTAACCAGGGATCAAAAGTTAACACTAACACATGATAACCAAATAAATATGATACATTTCTGTTGCTATATTATCCAACAATGCAATAAACTGAATATTTTCCAAGTGGATGTTATGTACAACAAGGTCCAAGCATGTAACAATGCAGAATATACATTTAGCAAAAATGTGAAACAAGTAAATATGCTTAATAGTTGTATTTCTTGTGTTATTAGGTAAAGAGATGTACCCTCATTTTATTACGGAAACCAGATAGATTGAGCTGTATTGCTGCACAAGTCAAACATCACTGTCTGTTTATTTTGAACCCTGTATTTTTATAAATGCATACCAACCAACAAAGAAGCTATTTCACCACTTGGTGTGTTTTCATTCTACCAGGGAAGGTCGGCTCAAAGAATAAGGAGGATGCTCCCTATGAGTTGGAGAGCCAGTTCGTCCTGAGGCTTCCTTCGGTGAGACATGCTGAAACATATTATTTCTAAGAAATTAAAATGTGACTGTTTGCTGAAAATGAATTGGATTCATATTTTTCTTATACAGGAGTACGCCTCAACAGTGAGAAGGATTGCCCAGTCAAGCAGTATGAACATTAAAGACAGACTCACCATTGAGTTGCACCGTAAGTTGATTTATCAGTAGTCTTAGTACTGTTTTTATGTCTGACCTGTGTGACATCACTGTCAAAACAACAATTTTATTTGTCTTTTAAATCAACTTTATATGAAAGCTGATAACGATTTGAAATCTAGTCAGGAACTTGTGAAATCTAAATACTGTATTTCTGTATTCATACTGTTAAATAGTCCAGGTAATCTCAAACTATGTTTTGCAACTGCATTTGTACTCTCTGTTTTTCAACGTAACAGTGCGTACAGTGTCCAAATGTTCCAACGCCAACATTTCATTATAACCAATTATGTTATCCCTCTTATTTGTAGCTGATGGTCGTCATGGCATAGTAAGAGTAGACCGCGTCCCTTTGGCCTGCAAACTGGTGGATCTGCCCTGTATGATTGAGTCTCTGAAAACAGTGGACAAGAAGACATTTTACAAGACTGCTGATGTTTGCCAGGTAAAACACTACAGTGACATTAAATTAAGGACGACATCCTCAAAGGATACATCTGTTGTTCAAGTATAGGATGATGATTGTGAATAAAAAAAAAAACAGGTAGAGGCATTAGATACCAGTTGTAAACAAGAAGTACTTTTTAGATTTTTTAAACATTTATATTTACATTTACAACTAAGATTTTGTGACAGCATTTCTTGTTTGTTCTAATTCTGTAATACAACAACATTCATTAGCATAATTCAGAGTTATTTACCATTCATTTCTCCATCCATGGGTCAGATGCTGGTATGTACACTAGATGGAGACCTTTACCCTCCTTTAGAGGAACCAACTGGAACCGACCCCAAGAGCAAGAAGAAGGACAAAGACAAAGACAAGAAATTTGTTTGGAACCATGGCAGTAAGTAGAAAAATGTCTATGCACAGTGCTTTTCTGAGCTGTCAGCGCTGAAAAACTTCAGCACATCAGCAATGCAGCAGCATAATTTCCCCTCCACAGCTGATTGAGCCATTTTGACTTTACTAAACCTGTTTTTTTTTTTGGTCCCCAGTCACCTGCCCTCTGAAGAATACACGCAAGAGAAGATTTCGGAAAACTGCGAAAAAGAAGGTTCTGACATTTTCATTTTGCCTTCAGCACTCCCCTCCCCTTTCCCATCCATCTCTTTAGCATCCCGTCTGATGATCCTTCTCTTTCCTAGGCTCTCTTCCAACAAGACATTTACATTTCATAAAACAGGAACTGTGGTGAAAGTGAAAACTAAGATTTACATATAAATAAAACCTTTCCGTCTTAGTTTACCCCAAAGGCATTCGAAAAAGCAATTTCACTATTGCTTTGATCAATTCGAAAGCGAGTGTGGTTGAGCACTACACTTCTACTTTGTCTTCTGAATAAATCTTCCTGAAGGTGCACAGCAAAGCCATATTGATTTGGCCCCTTCTGTTTTTAATCACTAATGTGCTTCCTGGCATGCTGCCAGCTGGTGTGTGTGTGTGTGTGTGTGTGTGTGTGTGTGTGTGTGTGTGTGTGTGTGTGTGTGTGTGTGTGTGTGTGTGTGTGTGTGTGTGTGTGTGTGTGTGTGTGTGTGTGTGTGTGTGTGTGTGTGTGTGTGTGTGTGTGTGTGTGAGGAAGAGAGCGAGAGAGATGCCTCTAACATTACGTGTAACCCAATCTCTTTCTCTCTTTCGCAGTACATTGAATCTCCTGATGTGGAAAAGGAGGTGAAGAGATTGCTGAGCACAGACGCTGACGCTGTCAATGTCCGTATCCTTTTTAGACACCTACACATATTGTCCACCTCCATTTTGCAGATCCTAAAAAGATAACCAAACAGTAGTGTAGCCAGGCAAAACAGCACTGGTGTTAATTCTCATATAACAGCAAGAAACAGTAATATAGAATCAGATGCAGATTTTTGTGAATGTGAAATCTCACCCTAGCTTTGACTTTAGCTTTTAAGACACTTCGGGTAGTTTTAACTGTTTTGTTTTTGGACAAACGTAACCTCAACAATATAATGTCCAAAATAGATTGATCTAAGGCCTGAGTGGGTGTTCTGACTCCTGCCTGGCTCACCTGACTTGACTCCGTCTAATGCCTTAGTGAGAGCTGCACTTTGCAAGGAGGCTATTAGCGCTCTAATGAAACTCTACACTTGCCTGACAGAATAAGAACACAGCAGGGTTGCTTTGAGTGCCCGCTTGCTGTGTATTAATTGAGACGGACTGTTCATTATCACTGCTTAGTTGCTCACAGTGAAGCTGGATTCTAATGATAGTTTTAGCGTTTGCAAGCAGCAGCCGACATACACATGACACACTAATGAATGGTAAAGTTGAGGCAGCTCCTGTGGAACATCATTTGTTTTTTACCCTCAGAGTCTACTTCAAAGACGAGTTTTGAAAGAGTCTTTTAATGTAGGACTTCTGAAAGATGAGGGGATGTTGACCTTAACGCATGATGTTCAGGCTGGGAAATCATAGCAGAAGATGAGTCCAAGGAAGCAGATCAGCACAGCTCTCTGGCCAACCTGGACTCCTCGCCTGGTACCTCGGGACACAAGATGGGTCACGGGTCCTCTGGTAAGGGAAACATGTTTTTCATAAGTTAATCATAGCGAGTGAGGTACCGTGGTGTCAGAGTGCATGCCGGTTCCTCCACTTAGTTAAAGCTGTGAAAGGGCTGCATATTGCTATCAAGGCCTACAGAAACATAAATTAATAAAGCCTGATTGATACGGTATTTTGAGGCATATACATATAAATATTCAATAGTTTAAAGAATTAATAAGATAGATCCTCTTATATACATATTTGTAGATCATTATTTAACATAAACATATATTTTTTTAAAAGAGGCCTGCTTAGAGTCTTTAGGAGTATGACCAAGATATGCACTAAAAGGGAAATCTTACCTTTTTAAGAAAAATGAATTTGCTCCCTAGTGGACAATTAAAGTTAAGGAAACAGTGTCAAAACTATATTAAAGGAACTTATGGCATTTTTGCAGTGCAATATATTGGTTGACATATACAAAGATATTGCTATATCTGCGAGAAAATATCGTCCGATTAATTGGTCAATCTCTACAAAGCAAGGTCAGTTTGGATAAACAGTTTTGAACGGTGATAAAGCTAGGCTGGTCTGTTTTTGTTCTGGTTAATGAATGTACAGCTACTTTGAAATGGCACAGATGGCTCTTTCTATAGACCTGACTGTTGTAAAGTAATTCCATTTCCCTCCTCACCTTGCCAGCAAAGGTTTCCTTCCGTATTTTCAACATGCACACCACCCTTGTCACTCTCGATGGCCTCTGCCCCAGTGGTCTAAATTGGAAATAGACCAAACTCAAGCATTACCTGCTCTTTGGCTTTACGATTATTTTTTCCCTCTGGCTTCCCCAGAAAACCTTCTTAGCTCAGCGGTGCATAATAATTGCTTACACTTATAGATACTTCAGTGAGGGGTGTGCATGAGTGGCACGACTAATATCTCTTTACCAAAAAAGTGGTAGCACCTTATTTCATCGACACTCAAGAACAAAATTAGAAAACAACTGATTATGTCTCGCTTGGGGAAACAAACTATAGTTGGTTCATTCTGTTGTGACTTCTACTGAAGCACCAAGTGTTGGAGCAAAGTTGTGAATTGCCATTCTCTTCATAGTAATCTTACCTGTTTTATGCCATACGAGACAATATCCCTAACTTCTGTGTAGTCTCTATGACCTAGATCGAATCCCAGCAAGTGTTCTAGCTGTTTCCATCTTTGCGTACACGTTAATAACACTTTTTGGCATTCCACATGCCTAGCCCAGCGTGACGAACTGCGGGAGATCTTCAACGACATCAGCAGCTCCAGTGAGGACGAGGAAGACGAAGGGGACCGGCAAGAGGACGAGGACCTGAATATCATGGACACGGAGGATGATCTGGTCCGACAGCTCCAAGAGAAACTCAACGAGTCTGATTCTGCTCAGCATGAGAGTGATAGAAACAACCAGATAGGTGAGAGCAGATCAGAGTTTTTTACAGGTCTTGATGAATATTTCTGATTGTATGAAAAGTTTCTTTAAGTATGGGGGGGGAAAAAAGTATCTTAATATAATTGTGGATTATGAAGTGTATAGTCACTCATTAAGGAAAACTTCCAAATATTTGCTGGTTCAAGCCTCTCAAAGGTCTTAATCATTTTGTGTTTTGGACTTTTGGAGACATATGGGAATACTTGACCAGCATATTTCACTATTTTTATTTCATAGAACGAATTAATCAATTAAAAACACAATAGTTGCTGAAAACTAATTGTTCAGTTGAAGCCACATTCACTTGTTGTTGTCTAAAAAACATCACGTATCAAATAGTTTCCAGGTCTGAAAACTGGTCTGAATATTGTAAATCAGACACATGTTGAAATGATATTACCTATGGATGTTTGTCCATATTGAGGGATGTTGTAAATGTAGGCATGTGCGCATGTTATTCTGGAAAGCGTATGTGTGTGTGTGTGTGTGTGTGTATACTTAAGTGGAGAAAGTAAGTGCAGCACTAAAATTAAGCAATCTGTCAGGCTCGCAACTTGCATTTGTGTGAATGCTGATTCGTGTGGCCAACTTGCAGTCTTTAATTTTTTTCAGCCGGTTCTGTCATGGCCGAGAATTTGCTTGCCGATTTCAGAGCGGACATGTTTGCTAGTAATAGTCCGACATTAAATTGAATTAAACCGCCTGAGATAATTCTCAAAGCAACGATCAAAAATAACCTTAGCCAGGTGTTTGGATTTGATCACAGCTGAGTTTTCTAGGTCAGACAACACACACACACACACACACACACACACACACACACACACACACACACACACACACACACACACACACACACACACACACACACACTCACACTCACACACACACACACACTCACCCACTCATGAGTAGCCGTACTTTCATTTCAGCGCTGCGCTCTCGCCCACAGAGATGCAAACTCCGACAGCTCTACTCCTCAACTATCCAGTCTGACAGGTGTTGTGGCTCAGCGTGCAGTTCAGACAGCTGTCCGGCCTGACAGCTCAATGCTTCCTTATCTACATACATGGAGCCGTCAGTCAGCAACACTAGTGGTCAGCTCCACTGTAGCAGCCCAGCAGAGCCTTTCATGATGTGCTGGAGTCTGGCTGCGTACGTTTCTGGCAGCCCTGCAAATTTGTGATAAATAGTCTGCAGGGACTCCTCTCTGCTTGACTTTGCATATTAGATGGCCTATATCAGAGGATTTAGAGTCGGACGGAGGAAGCACAGGATAGACACAATTAGCTTGGAAGATAGTTGATGGTATTTGGAGCCACAGGTTGTTGTTGTGAGGCACTATCACTTTGGCTGGATTTAATGAGAACCCTCTGTGGAGCCCGGAGCAGACTGATTTAGTTGTGTCTTTTAGTGCTTCGGCCTGCTGGCTCACATCCTTTTAAATGGATTTGTTGTTCCCATTAACTGCAATTTGTCAACTGAATTGGAGGCATCCTTGTGGTTCAACAAGCTAAGGTGGATAATCCTATCTTCATTGCTTTGTCAGTGTGGTGTTGCTCTCAAATTATGGCACATCATCTCTCTTTAGCTTTCTCTGTCTATTATTCTCTGCACAAGAAAGCACGAACAACACGTTGTTTGAGTGACAATGCTAACGCGTTAACTTCCCGCTGTTTCCCTGCAGTTATGGAGTACCAGTTGCAGATCAATAGCGTCAAAGCCAAGCTTCAGGACACACGTGCCCGAAAGAAACAGCAGGAGGAGCTCATCATGAAGGTGGAAAATCAGGCCCTCAAAGTAAGCAATGAACACAATCTCACACTGTTTTTCGGGGGGGGGTGTTCATGTGTTCAGAAACTAGGTCTGCATGTACAGAAACATAAACAAGAACATGCAGATGAGCTTGGAGGCAGAAGTCTTCATGCAGCATAAGTTCACTCAACAGTAATGAGACAAAACAGCTTATTACACACAGTGTTGGAGGCCATTATTTAGTTGATTATGTATTTTTAAAACCCTTGAATATTACATTTCTCCTGTCAGCCCTCTACTATATAAGTATTCTATGTGGAAAGAAATCGCATGAGAATTAATTGTTCTGCCAAGTGCTCTTTGGTGGAGACTACAAAGAGGGAAACATGAGCAGTCATGGCCGTTTTTACGTTGCCATTTAGAGTGCTCATTGCCCGGTGTTTTGGGACCGTCAAAGCCCGATCTCCAGTCGTTATTGTCACAGTTGCAGGGAAAAGGTCAGCTGTCTCTGACTGGCATTCCAAGTGGCCTTTCTGTCAGAGAGGAGATGGTGACATGAGCAGCCCAGGCAGTCACACATTTAAAGCCATCACAATTTAATGAGGCTCAGTGTGTCGACTCGAACAAATCTCGTTTGTCTTTCTCCCCTCACAGAACCGCTTCCAAGCTTTGTTGGATGAGATTATTCAGCAGGAGGAGCGGGAGATGGAGCAGGTAAGAACCTTTTTCCTAAAAGCCAAGGACCGGTGTCTCGCTGTCGGCTCTCTACAGCTTTCAGCACTTGAATTTATCTTGTATGAATGTCAAATACCATGTTAGCTGGATGGCATTGTGCTTGCTGTCCTTTTAAGAGCCAACAATTTTCATGCCTGATAGCAAATTCAATCACGCAAAATTGAATTTGTCAGCAGCTAACAGCAGAGTCCTTTTTTGCAGCTATGGCACAGTGGCCGCCCACTGTCTTGCGTTGTTGTTTGTATTGACAAATGAAAGCAGCAAATTAATGTGAAAAGACATGTTAATCATCATCCACTTACCCTCCAATTACACCCCGGGGCTGTTGGGCATCAATCACCACTTCTATTTCCTGCTCCAACAGCTGGCCTCCCTGCAGGAGCAGCTGGACTCACTGATTGAGAAGTGACCACCAGGGGGCAGCCTCATGTCATCTTCAGCCTACCATACACACACATGAAGAAGAGGAGGAGGAGGAGGAGAAGAGCCTTCATCCAGGGAGGAGGGAGTGTTTATTAGCTGAATTGCTGTGTCATTCTTTTTCGTTTATCTCCACACAATATGCATACAGCTTACTGATTCATGTATTAAAATTCTTTTTTCTTTTCTTAAGTTGACAAAATGTGTTGTTTATTACTGAATGATTGAAGTATTTGATTGGTTCAAATGTGAATACTTTAGCTCGTCATCTTGAAATAAATGTAGTGTTGGTCAACTCAGTTTTTGTATTTCACGACCTGTATGAGATAAACTGCAGTAAAACTCAAGTGAAGAAGAAAGAATTGGAGACTGTCATTATTTTTGCATGTGTGCATTTCCATGTGGGTTGGTTGGTGTCGGTCATTATAAATGTCCTTTTTCTTTAGTTGGATGGACATAGTATTTCCATGTGAAATGGAATATATGGACGCTATTTTAGTTGCTATGGGGATATACAGTATATGACATATATATATCATTGGTTGATTGATTGGGCTTCTGAGGAGTGTTAGCCTCCATGCAGGGGATTACATTTTAGGATTGAAGTATATTTTTATTTCACTATGTCTTTAAACTAGGTTAACATCTAGCTGACTGTGGCACTGGCAGCATACAGTAGTTTGTTTCTGCTCACTAATGTTTTTATACTTTTACTCTACTTTATCTCAGAGGAAGCTATTGTACTTTTTACTCCACTACATATATCCGATTATTTGTTGAGAAAATGTCTCGTACTTCTTAGGCTAAATAAACTGCTTTAAAACCCTCAGATAAGCAGGAAGATGCATCATCACAAAACTGAAAACAGAGCTGTTTTTCCTAGTTCATGTAAAATTTACTTTTTAGACAAGGTTCTCAGAGAACAGCAACGTTACAAACATGATGGTCGTATAGAATATGATGCATTGCTCCATATAAAATTACCTGACAGCATAAAAAGGAGTTCATTTGAGCAACCTTAAACATAATTTCAGCAGTAATAATAATCAAAAAACATTATATATAATCGTAAAACAATGACATAGAACATGTTACTTTATTATGACTACTTTTACTTTAAGTACTTTTAGTGTACTTTGCTGATAATACTTGCATTATTTTACTTAACTCAGGTTTTAAATGCAATACTTTTTACCCATAGTGTAGTATTTTCACAGTGTGGTATAAGTACTTTTACTTACTTACAGTAAATGTTACTTCTTTCAATCCTGCACAAGCATGATAAGCAATGTAAGCATGCTAATCATAGTTAAAGACGTGTGCTTTTAAGGCTCCATAGCTTCAACTAAATTATCTAACAAGCACAGGCAGCATGACAGGGCTCACTACAGTCATAACTGGCCCTAATTAATCATACTGCAATGGAACTATACAACTGCTTAACTCTTTGAAAATCAAATACAGCAAAATGGTTTTTTTAAATTCTTTTTGTATGACTAACATGGGGTTATTACATAAAGTGCTTCCTGTTCAAATTAGAGCTGAGATGATTAGTCGATTATTGATTAGCTGACTGACAGAACACTAATCGGCAACTATTTTGATAGTTGATCTATTAATTGCTTATGTCATTTTTCAAGCAAAATGGCCAGAGAATCAACTGTTTCCAGAGTCTCAAATTTGATTTGCTGCTTTTCTTTGTCTTATGTGACCAGAAATTGACTGAACATGTTGTGATGGCATTGTCTGACATTTCATCTATTAATCGAAAAAAGTATAATTATAATTTAAATAGTTGTTAGTCCCAGCCCTATCTCAAATTTAAGTAGTCACTGTTACTTCCTGTCTACTCTCCTGTTTAATGTAAAGGTCTCTCACCATGACCGGACAGTTGCGTCACTAAACCATCAGATTACCTTCTAGAATGATCTTAACTTGTTCGAGAGTGATCTGGGCCTTTCTTGTTGGCCCGGTGGTCATCCCCAGCCTCTCCTCCTTCTTTCTGCAGGGATTGCCCACCAATCGCAGGGGTAGGAAAGAGATTAGCTCCTCAGATTAAAGTGTCCACCTCCAAACCCTACCTAATCCTGCCATCTGTCAGAGAGCAGCTAACCAGCCAACACTCTCTCCACTAGGCTAATTAGAAAGCCAGAAGAACACAGACCCAGAGAGGAAAAATAAACAAATCTCCAAAACACACATTTTTTTTGTTGATTACTGCGCAAGGTAAAAAGACAATGGAAGAGACGTACCTTCTAAACCATCCAGGAGTCAGGAAGAAGATCCTAGCAGGAGGCACAGGACCGCTGCCACACTTTGCACCTGGGACAAAGGTATTAAGTCACAGTTAAACTGATAACCTAAATAATACTAGATTCAAACTCAGCATGATAGAAAATGAGTCCTTGCATAATTGCCATTGTGCTGTATTAATATTACTAGTCTATTTTTAACCATATGTTACATTGCCCACTTCAATTAGATTCTGTTGAATTATTCATTAAGTGGGGGAATTTATTCTGTATCTGGCTCTTACACACAGAGCAAACATTTGGTCAACCAAATTGCAACATGTTTTTTGGCACAGTGTCTGAGTTTCTGTTCATCCACTGATCCGCTGGTCGCCGACTTTTTTCCCCTTCCTTGTCAGATCCAGCCATATGGCACCAAGCCTGGACACTGTGACAAACACTTTCCATGACAATGCCAGCATGAAAGTACCTGTGTGTGTGTATAACAGTGTGTGTGTGTGTGTGTGTGTGTGTGTGTGTGTGTGTGTGTGTGTGTGTGTGTGTGTGTGTGTGTGTGTGTGTGTGTGTGTGTGTGTTCCATCCTCAGTGAGGTGATTCCCAGTTGCTCACACAGTTATCATAGCATTATACACAATCTGTCAAGCTATAAATAGAAGGTTGCATGTAGCCAACCTAATTTTACAGACTGTTGCTGGAGGCTTTGTAAATATTTGCATGCATACAAACAGATGGAACACATAATTCAAACCAGCATGTATGTATTACATAATCAGTGACAGCATTCAGTCAATTTTTCCCCCCTGAAAATACAGGAAATAATTAAGCTTAAAAAGACATGTCAGTAGCGTGACATTACCAAAGTTGATTGCCTAAGTTTTTTCCCCCATCTATTGTATTTTTTTATATCAGATGTACAAAACTAGGTCAAAAAGGAGCATGAAAACATGCACATATGACACATACATGCATACATAAATTATTCATGGACTGAAATACAATCCCCACAGGGTTCTTCAATACTAAAACTTGATTTGTTTTAAAAACAAAGTAACAGCCAAAGTTTATATGGACAAACTGTTCACCACTATGATATTTTCTGTGTATGTGTTTAAGTATAATTTGTTGACCAATGGTTTTAATCAATAATTTCCACTCTCTTCCTGCCCCCTGCTCCCTCTTTCCATCCAAGCTGGTTTTCCATTTCGAGACGCTTTTGGACGACTTTGAACGAACTGTCATTGATGACAGTCGACTGGCTGGCCGGCCGGCTGAGATCTTTTTCGGAAAGATGTTTAAGATGGAAATCTGGGAGAACCTGCTGTCGTCCATGAGGATCGGAGAGGTGGCTGAGTTCTGGTGCGATGCCATTGTGAGTTAAATTACAGACTTTTCACTCGCACACATACGCTGAGATATTAGGCCCTTAAAAGAGGTCCTAATGAGTGTTCATGAGCGAGGAAGGAAAGCTTTTGCTCCTCATTATGATTCACACGATTCGACCTTCTGAAACCTCCTACATGTTCAGTATTATAAACACAACAGAGCAATCTGTGCAAAGTTTAGCGTGTTTTCCTTCTGGAGAAAAATGTAATTTGCAAGTTAAATTGTAGCCAATTCTTGTGTTTTCCTCCTAGGACTGATTGGTGCTGACTGGCAGCACCAGGGGGTTAGCATGATTAAGTGTCTCTATGTCTTGATGCAGACTCGTTGTTTATGTTTTTGTTGATGAGTTAATTTTGCAGCACACAGGCTTGTACCCCATCGTGTCTAAGGGAATGAGGCTAATCGCTCAAGGGAAAGACCCACTAGAGGGCCAGAGACACATGTGCGGCATGGGGAACATGTT
The DNA here is from genome assembly GCF_027596085.1 of Anoplopoma fimbria. Lineage (NCBI taxonomy): Eukaryota > Metazoa > Chordata > Actinopteri > Perciformes > Anoplopomatidae > Anoplopoma > Anoplopoma fimbria. Next base: position 16,896,572 of record NC_072452.1, read on the forward strand.
CCACTATCACTCCACTGGTTTCCCAGAGCTGGATGAGCTAATGAGAACTCCTCAACCTCTCATATTTATCATGGAGCTGTTGCAGGTAAGCACTAGTGCCAAAACACTGTATTTCACACTGGATAGCAAAAAGATGACAGTGTAGAACAATCAGCTGTCTTCTAGTTTTCATATTTTCTCAGATGTTAGTATCTGTGAAGATAATCAAATCTTAAAAAACAAATGACACATACCTATTCAGACAATCCTTTTCTGGAAATGAGGCACTCATACAAACTTGTTTAGAAATTCCCTGACAGAAATGACTTAAGTCAAGTCCTGCTCTGCCTAAAATATTCAGCTTTGCAGTGCTATTTCATCCAGAACAAGCTTAGAACTCACCAGGGAGTCCAGTAGCAGCAGTAAATAAACATCATCTCTGTTTTGGATTGTTTCACATTGTTTTTCTGTGAAGTTGAAAACTCTTCAGTGGTGGAAGTTGTACTCCTTTACTTAGGTAAAAGCAACAATACCACAATGTAAACTACAAATAAATGTCCAGCAGAGCTTCGCAGGTCTAATCAGCCAGATGACTGAAAACACCTGTGTGGTTGTGCAGGCCTTTAATCTTTAAAAATATCATGTTTAATCATATGTTTTGAATGTAAAACCAAAGTAACTCTATTACCTTAAATGCAATAAAGTAACAATATACTTACTTTCTTTCCACCACAGCTATTCTCTGTACCTGCTCATTCACTGTGTTTCCATCAGTTGAGTTTTTCTCCTGTTGACTGTTTTTGTTCTGTTGTGCTCTCCTCCTGACCATGCGGCTTCCAGGTTGGAGACCCCATGTCCTACCAAAGAGAGTCATGGATGATGGAAAAGGATGAGAAGCTGCAGACAGTGCCAATCCTTCACATGCAGGGCAATCTGTTGGTCAAGCAGAGACAATACAGAGAGGCTTCCAGCAAGTACAAAGAGGCCGTCCTGCTGCTGAAAACAGTCCAGTCCAGAGTGAGTGAAGGCTTTCGGAAGAAGGAAGGGAAGGAGGGAGCAAAATGAGTGATGTGCAGGCTTGTTCATATTGAGGTTTCCTCAGGATTTTAGGTTTTTGGGACATGCAACTCCCGCTCTTCCCCAGTGGGAGATTCCTGTTTTCCTGTTTTGCTCTGCTTCACAGCGTCACTGGATTAGGCAGTAGGGTTTGAGGGCTGGCAAAAGAAAGAGGAAAGAAGAGCAGTGGAGCCCTGTCTAAGATGAGAGGAGGATGTAAGGATGGAGTAATACTGGAGGGAGATTCATGTATGAGATGCGTGAAGTTTAATGTTGGAGGCTTTCAGATAGTTGGCCTGTGTGCACACAGTCCAGTAAAGCCCTGTTCAGCAGATGTGATGCTTTGGGTATCCTTCAGTGTCCCAAAGTCATGTCATGTTTGAGTCTGTGTGAAAATATTCGAACCTACAGCATTCAAATCAATTATAAAAATATGTGTAGAAGATGCCAACGCACACAACTAATTACGTTCTTGTCCCTCCATCCGTGTAGGAGATGCCGGGTGATATAGACTACATTAATTTGGGTCGAATGATCATCCCCCTGGAGTTGAACTACTGCCAGTGTATGTTGGAGCTGGAGGAGTATTATGAAGTCATAGAGCACACCACCGAACTGCTGGAGAAACACAAAGGTAAACGATTGGTTGCAAACTGACAGATTTAATAGTTCTCATTCATTCTGATTACTAATTAATCCTCATTTTTGGAACTGAACCATATCTTTAATTTACCATTTCCAGGGAGAGTTGACTGGCTCTGTAAAAGCAACACGTTAAAGGTTAACGTGTTGCTTTTACTGATTAAATAAGTTGTTAGGTAGAAATAGCTGTTGGTAGACAGATTTTTGGTGTCTAATTTTAGCATAATGAAGTTAAGCAGATTTGTTCCCCTATAAAAGCCCAACTTTTCTCTTCAATCTTTGTACAAGTCAAACAAACTAGAATCAACATATTAATTGGTGAGCTTCAAAGGACATATATTATTTTTACCTTAAGACGGAGCAAGGCTAGCTGCTTCAAGTCCTTAAGCTAAGCTCAGCTAGCCATCTACTGGCAATACCATCATATTTATTTGCCAGGCATGAGAGTCGTAACAATTCACTTTTCTAACTCTTAGCAAAAAAAGCAAATAAAAGTATTTCCCAAAATGTCAAAGTATTCTTATTAATCATGTACATGAAAAGCCGCTCAGTAATGACTTGAATAAGGGCCAGTGCAGAGTTACAATCTCTGGATTCACATAAGTCAAAGAGACTTGCAATCATTGCAATCATTTCAAAATGTTGTTAAAAGTGGACAGTGACTGTGCTGGCTCTCTTACAGTGGCATGTTGCAGCTGTGTATTCATTGAGAGTGTGTAGGAGGGCTGTGGCTGACATTACAAAGGGCTTTACAGTTGGAGCAGCCCTGGGCATTGTACTGTCATACCCATGGCTACTCATGTAATCCTAGAGGAGCCCACATGCTGGCACAGTCTCCACTTCAAAGCCTTATGAATTATGCCCCTCACCCAGAGACGGGTTCCACAGAGGCCACCTTTATTTTACTCTCTGTCCCTCAGCCCGGATTCACATTCCCAGTTTTATATCCGTCTTTGTGTGTTTCTGTGTGTGTGGCAAGAGGAGGTGTACAGTAGTGAATGTGTGTGACAATATGATATGTGTGCTTGTGTGGCAGGAGGAGGAAGGGTGTAAACCTTAAGGAGGTTGGAGGGGTGTTGTGGAAATGATGGGCAGGACTTTCTGAGCTCCACTGGCCCAGTAAAAGCTACCGTCACAGAGCCGCAGCCTTATTCATTGAGCTTTAAGAATGATCAACCCCACACATAACTCCACCTTTCCCTTTTTTCCTTGACTCCTTTTTTAAAATCTTTAGTTTCCTTTTTCATATCCTTTTCTAGCTCTTCCTGCTAGTGTAGTTGTTCCTCCTGTCATCAAACTCACGTTGTCTGTATCAGTTTAAGTCGGCCACTCTACTGCTGTCTCATCCCTTCAGCCTAGATATTCTTAAGAAAAGCGCCCAATGGTGGCCCACTGCAGTGTCTCGGCTTCTGCCAGAGGCAACAAAGAAATCTGTTTAAATGTTCGCTGAATGAAGATTTAGCGTAGAGGGAAATTAAATGCAGAGGAAGAGAGAAACTGAGCCATCAGTGGATATCTAACCAGGCACATGGGCCTATTCTGCTGAAACAGAGGACTCACAGTGTGGATGTGTAAAAATGTGTAGCCACATTTTTTAAAGGACTAGTAGGACACTTTGGGAAATCTGCTTATTCACATCTGTAAGCTACCTGGCTGCTGGCTATAGCTTCATATTTAACAGACAGACACAATAGTGGAATAAATTCCTGTTTTTAGTGAGGAATTAAGATGCAGCCTACGTACACTCAAAATAGAAACCTCAACGCTGTCCTAAATGCAGACAAATCGCCACCTGAGCTTCAGCAGACAGAACAGGTTTATTATTCAATATTTCAAGGTTAGGACATTAAAAACAGTTTTTACCAATACTTTTCTCATATCTTTCGTTGTTTTTCTGTTTCTCAGACTGTGTGAAGGGCTATTACAAGAGAGCCAAGGCCCACGCTGCTGTGTGGAATGAAAAGGAAGCCCGGAGGGACTTCAACATGGTGGCCCACCTGGACATCACTCTGGCCTCTCTTGTCAATCGAGAGATGAAGGCCCTGTCAGAGAGTATGAAGGAGAAGTACTGGGAGGAGAAGGAGAAATACTGGAACAAGCTTGAGAAAAAAGAGAACAAAAATGAAGAGGAGGAGGGACATGATGAAGATGAGGAAGAAGAAGAAGAAGAGGAGAAAGACAAAGGAATAAAAGAGGACAGTGAAAGTGTGACCACAGAGAGTAAAGATGAAGTGGTGGAAGAAAAAGGTAAAGCAGAATCTCCATCCACCCTTTGTGCTGAAGCCCATGAAGAGGAACTCGGGGGAAATAAGGTTACACCAACTCAAGGAGCAGATAACGAAGAGGAAGCGAGCTCTTCCGAGATCAATCCAAACGCTGCCAATAAAGAAGAGGGGAAGGACTGGCAGCAGATGTTACGACTGGTCATGTTGCTGCAGAACGAAGGGAACTTCCTTATTAAAGAAAGTCAATTTAAAGAGGCTTCTGTTAAGATCAAGGAGGCCTTAGAATATGTGGACATCCTTCAGAATATGGTTAGTGTGATTCATTTCACAGTGAAGTTGTGTAAAAAGCATGAGCACAAGTAATAATGTTGTTTTTTCTGGAAAATGAAATAGAAGATAAACCCTTTCTGATGACAGTGATCATCCAGGTGGACGTCAGGATTTATGCTGACCATATTAACAGTCCACTCCATTCAGCATGATGAAAGGATTTTATGTGCCAGAAAGTAATCTTACAAAAGGATTTGGGCCTGTAAAATCTGTCATTGTTTCTTTTCTTTTTTTTTTTTTACTGAAAAACAGCTGTGGCATTGTAGGTAGCGGAGTGAAGAGCAGAGAAAAGAGCGCTAAATATAACAGCACAGAGATATCACGGTGACAGCGCTCGCCTGTGCTTCTTCTCTCCCTCACTTCTGCGAAGCCTCGCTGTCCAACTCCCTCACGCCTTTTACACACAACAAACTCCCTCCTCTTGTCAACCCACCCTCCTCCATCTTCATTTCTCCTAATCTTACAATCATCTACGCTACCTTGTCTCTGTCCTTTTCTTCATCATTCCTCCCTCATATCTTCATCTCTCTCTCCTGCTGCCACACTCTTTCATTCTTGTTTCATCTTTTCAACATTTCCTCTGCCATCTATTATCACCACCACCACCACCACCACCTCCTCCTCCTCCTCCACCCTCGTCACCCATTCGACTCCCACCAACCTTGTCCTCTCTTTTGTGCTCATCAGGTGGATCAACAGGGCGAGGACTGGGAGTCGCTAGAGAATGTGCGTCTTCCGCTGACTCTCAACCTCAGCCAGTGTTTGCTGGAGCTCAAACAATACCAGCAAGTAGTGGAGCTCAACAACAAGCTGCTGAAAAAGCATAAAGGTAATACATGTTAGTGTGAAGTTGAGCATTTGAGGCAGGGGAGGAAACAATAAGATATATTACAATAAAGAAATAGATACATGTCTATATATTAACATGCTCTGTTCTTAGTTTGATTCTTTTCCTTACACACCTTCATTTTTTTGTTTAAGAATATAAAACTGTTTTTTCAGTACAAAAGCCTGGCCCTCAGTAAACGCCTGCCTTCACGCTGCAACAATCCTTGATCTCTGTGTTTACCAGGGAAAGAAGAAACCAAACATTCACAACCACATTGCTGAGTCTGTCTTAGGTTCCCCCGGCACCCACCCATGGACATCACAGTCAAAAATGAATTCATTGTTTGCTTTGTTTCTGCTATGACTGAATTATTTATACTTGAGGCTGATGCGAAATGGTTGTTCTTATGCTTTCCTTTTCCCTTCATTTACTTTTCTCCAACTTTTTCCTTTTTCCTACTTTGTCTGTCTCCTGTCTCACCACTGGTGTTCAGTGCAGTTATTTCATCCTCCCATAGTTTATTTTACCCCCGACTCCTGATCTTGCTGCCTGTTTTCTTCTCCTGCTACCTCATGAGGTCTTCACATGTCAATATTTCAGCCATTTATAAGCCTACACTTTCTTCTCCCATAGGTAACTTTAAGGCGGTGTATCAGCGGGCAAAAGCACACGCTGCTTTGTGCAACAAGGATAAAGCTCGGAGGGACTTTGATATGGTCGAGAAATTGGACCCAACGTTCAAACCCTTCGTCCGCCAGGAACTGAAAAAGCTGGGTGAAAGGGTACGCATCATGCACATCCGCGAGAACAAGACTTACTTGGAGACGACACAGGAAAAGTGGGGGCCTGGTGGGAGCAAGGCAAAGAGTGCAGCAAGAAAGAAGAATGTGAAATGGGCACAGAAAGCCACTGAAGAAAATACTGAGACAGATAAGAAGACAGAAGACAGTAAGATAGAAGAGAAGGAAATCTCAGAGAAACCCGCCCCTGCTGAGACCGAGGGAGTGGATGACGCAGACACCGAGAAAGATCCAGGTGTGAAAGCAGAGCAGAGTAATAAAGAGCGAGAGAGTGGGAGAGCGAGTGGAGAGGGGTTAGATAATGAAAATACAGAGAGTGTCGTGGTTCATGAGGACGGGCAGGGTGCACCAGATAATCGAGCAGCAGATAAAGATAGCGATCCCGTGTCCACCAGCACAGGCACAGATAATGTAGTGAGCAAGTGATCAGCACAGGATAAGGTCAGATAGAAAATGCCAATCAAGTGCTGCACTGGGCCCAAGCACAACAAGCTAAGGGGACAAAGCCACCTGTGATAAGACAGGAAATGGTGGCACTCAATCAGAATAGACCAATGGGTTAGAATTGTCTTGTGCAGAGCCAAAGGACCACAGGGGAAGATGGCTAGACCTTAAACTTACAGAAATATGGATGCAGAAAGTGAGGCAGCTGGAAAGACAAGTAATGAACAGCCAAGCCTCAAGTCTCACAGGAAATATTGATTCTGCCACGTACAAATCCAAACATAAACACAAGAAGAAAAATTAATATAAACAGCCCGCATTTGGCACCATTCTGAGTAAAGTTTCATTGTTCAGCTCTCAAAGGGATAAATACAGCCACATGAAAAAGCACACTTAGACAAGGAGTTTGCCAAATACAAAGTTTTTATTTCTGTACACAAAGAGTAGAAAGCGGCCAGTAACCCCACTTGTTATTACAGTAAAAAGCCTTTCTTCAGAAAACGTTTTATACAGATTAAAAACTCCAGAGAAAAGACAGCAAGAAGTGTTTGAGCGCTGGACATTAACACAAAATCAAAACCATTAAACATAAACATTTTAATGATTAATGAGGTATATTAATGGTGATTTTAACCAAAAAAAAAACTCACCAGTAATGTATCAGTGTGTGTATACATGTAATAGTGTTAACAACACCTTGTTTGAGGTTAGATGATTTATCGTCATGTGGTAGGTGACACATAAGCTTAGATGCATGATGGCAAACATGGAGGTTGTGAAACAAAGGCAGTGGAGTGAGGGTCGTTAGCTTGTTGGCTACATGCAGTAACAGAAGTCTGGAGAGAGACAGCAGTTGTCCTCTGGGGTGACTCTTGCCTCTGTGGAGAGCCTTTTTCTTCAATCACACAGCTTCAGTCATGCCACAGGGAGCAGGGTCTGTTTCAACGGGTGCAGGGAATATAGGGAGCTACTACCAGCATAGACATTAGTGCATGGATGAGATGATCACACAGTGAAAGAGAGATGACGCTACTGCAGCTGGATGACCATCAAAGTAAAAAGAGCAGCAGAGTGAAAACATGGGGACAAACTGTGTGTGTCATATAACCACCTGGTGTATTTATCTCAACCTGCCTCCTCTACATTGTCTTTAGATAAACAGGACCAGTGTTGACAGGCAGCCCTATGGGGAATTACTCTGTTCCCTTTTTTCCACACGCTGTCACTGTTACATCATTCTGTGTATCTGCATAAAAAGTATGGAACTAGAAGTGATCATCAATGTGTAATGAGATGTGTGAATAACAATAAATGAATGTCTATGAATAAACAACGCTCGTCATGGCCTTTTTTTTGTTCACCCACGAGCCGAGTTGCTACTCTTTGTTCTGACTTCTGAGAGTCTCACCAGAAGTGAATCTTAAGTGATGCTGGAGATTAATTCAACAGATGCTAATGACTATCTTCAGCAGATGAAAAGCAACAGGCTTCAGTGGAGGTGGAAGTGAAGAAGAGGAGAAGGTGCGCTCACTCTTGCTTCCCTTAAGGGTATTAGCATTTGTATTACGAGCGGCACGCCACCTTTCCAACTCACAAACCTGTGGAACCGCGTCCTTGGGGACAGTTCCCTAGCAACAGTATCAACACTAACAGGCAGCAAATGCTGAGGAGGATGGTGTGTAAAATATGAGTGCTGGGTGCCTGGAGGGCGAGCCTGTAATGAATGCAGCACATGGGTTTAAAACTTGTGAGTGAGGTCAGAGTGTAATTTAAGGTCTAAGATGAATTCCTAATATCTCTGTTTTCTGTGAGAATGAGGCGGTAGGATTTGCTGAAAAACACACAGAACCACAGCTTTACTTGTTTCAGGCATCTTGCTTCTGGAGATTTCGCTGTTGCAGCACCATCAAAGTGGATCTCTCCCACCAGCCCTCCAGCAATAGATGGATTCTTTTTTTTCCTTTCCACCTTTTCTCTCTCAGATCTTTAGTCCCTACAAGCACCCCAAACATCACCGGTTCACTCATAAAAGCCCTATTTAACTGTTTTCAACGTATGGATGCTCTGCTCTTGACACTTTTCCATTCTTCCTGTTAGCCCAGTTAGCAACAGTGTCACACAAACACACACTCCTGATGCAATCTCCTTCCCTGAATGTAAAAAAACACACTGAAGAAAAGAAGTCCAGAGAGATGAACTCTTGTTTCATGTGGACTCAGTTTGGTTTTAAGGCATTCAATGACGCACCCTACAACCCTGATACGATGAGGGCTGTGATATTTCAACCACTCGTCTATTTGTACTTCTAAAAGCAATTAAGTATGCAGTAGTAAAGGACATTAGGCATGTAGAATCAATAGATTGTGTTCTATTCAAATCTACGTGGAGAAGAGGGTTGTAAGGGTGATGTCAGTATAGGACCTTGTTATGGGGTTGTAGCATCTAGAATTGGCCTGGAAGAGAAAGAAAGCAAGCTTCAGCCTTGCAGCACTATCGCCTGGAGCTCCTTCCTTCTCTTTCTCCGCACACAGCAGGAGAAGATCCCAGAGTGGACACCTGCATGCTGATATTTATCTGCAGATGTTTCCTCAACAAAAGCCAATTTCAGCCACAATACAAATTGGCTCAAAACTGAGAGCGTGCCTAAATCCCTTCGGGCCACAGAGATGTAATGGATCTCCATTTTCATGGAAGTGTCTGTATTTTTAGAGATGCAGCACGGGCACATGTTATTGATCATGCAGCGAGCCATTTGCGCACAATGAGGAAAGCGTGCGTTGTGAATAGGGTGTGTGGCTGTAGCAGCGTACGTGTGTGCATGTACGGTGAATGCAAGTGGCTCTGTATGAGCGTAAAGGGCTCACTTAAGAGAGGGGAGCAATGAGAGCGACAAGCAGTTTGAGAGGATTAGAGGAACACAGTGTGTGCATACAGAGGCGCTGTGCTAGCGGGCACTTTGGCTGTCTTAAATAAATCATGGATTTAACTGATGATGTGTCTCTCACAAAGTAAGCTCGTTGTGGGTGCTGTCAACTCACTGACAATCTGCAACACGCAGCCACATGAATCGCAGTCGGCCCAGCCCTGATCTAGTTTACTCTAGCAAGCTTTAACGTGCCACCTCAAAAATAACAACCATGATAACACATTCAAGGAGAAAGAATAAAAACATTGACGATACAGGCATTCTGACAAAACAAGGGGATTTTCTTATTATTCCTTTTTTCCGTTGTTTTTTTTTAAAGTTCTCCTTAAGGAAGGCCCAATTTGTGCTGTGGACATATAAAGCTTCACACCTTCTTACAACTACACAGGTACTGGTTTGCACAGTGGGCTGGGCGTGTTCCTTTACTTTAGTCTCTCCCTGACCTGCTGCTAATGTTAGTTTCCTTTGGCTCGTCAGCGTGGTGTCAGGCTGCGCCACTGAAGTGATGAAGCACAGCCTGGCCAAACGGACATCAGCGTGAGCCTTTCGCAGTTTGCATGAAAAAGGCTTTTAGTGCACAGATTCCAGTAGAGGGTTAGCTCTGGGTATCATAGCTGCTGCCGTGGTCACAGGGCCGGCTGTACTGTGGCCCGACCTCAGCCGTATGGAGCTCCTCCCTCTGCCATCAGGCTTCCTTTCAGGCTTTCACTCCAGGCCCACTCGGGGTTAGATGTGTGATGTGGTGCCTGAAATTAGGAAATAGAAAAAGAAAAAAAAACTGAAGAAGCTTTTTACAATTTTAGGAAAGCTTGCACAAGGCCAAGAAAATGTTATTGGTTATAACTGAGGAGGCTATAATTATGATAATCCCTTTCTTTGTTCATGCTACAGGCTTTGGACTGCCCAGCAAATTGTGTTTTAAATTTGACGGGACGGTTTGCAAAGAGTGTGACAGTGACGCTCTCTTTCTCTCTCTGTGCCACTGTCTCTCTTTATCTTACTCCTCCTCCCTGCCATTTAATCTCCCTGCCCCCCCGACTATCGACCCACAGCAATACATATTTGCTCTCCTCTCCATCTCTCACTCTCCCGCGGGTGATAGAGGACTAAAGAGTCTGTTCCTGAATCGGTTTCTGTGCAGTAGTTGCAGAACTCACCCGGTTCTGAAGGGAAGACGTTTCTCAGCTGCTCGATGACTTCCTGGAGCTGCAGCACCGTGTCATGTTCGTGCTCCATGTCATCTCCTGACACACACAAACACAAACAGAAGGTTACACCTCTATGAATGGTTAGGCGAGGGATTTGAGGGGAAGATGCATGGTTTCACATTCAATGTGTCAAGTCCACATCTAGCCATGGCTGCACGTCGCTGACCTGCTGCTTCAGTGTCAGTGGTCTCTCTGCTGGCCGGCTCCCCGTGGTGACCCCCTCCAGAGACAGGAGAAGACAGGGTTGACGGCTCTGATCCGTTGGCCTCCGAGTCATCTTTGGGCTGTATTTAGGGAAACGCTAATTAACATTCAATCCAAATGTTTGCATGTATTCATCACGTTTCAAGCTGCAGAGACATACTGCTTTCACATAGAAGTGAATTTGATAGTTTATGGCACACTGCCCGCAGCTCTCCACTGGCATCCCGGAGCAGAATTATAAAAATGCCTGACAGCTGTTACACAGAACCACTAGGTTACTGTGATTTGTGCTTTGATAGACTTAAAAAGATAGGGAATTGCACGTCACACATAAGCATTGCAGACAGACATGGGGGAAAGTCTCAAATCACAATCAAAGATGTATAATGTAACTCAGTTGTATTCCCCAAATATCACATATATGCAACCCACCATCTTTTGTATTGTTTTAGCAACACTGCGGCAATACTCGGGAGGTGAGTAAGTTCAGTAGTTGCTGTGAAATCGGGGTGTCTGCAGAGATTGGGAGGAATTCATACATAAACTTACACAGACTACAAAGGCAGGATTTACTGATTTTTTTTTTTGAGGAAATAAAACTGTGATATTTTCCTGGGAGAAAAGGAATTGAACAGCATTTCTTTTCACCCAAAAAGGTGTACCTCTTCCTCCTCCTCCTCCTCTTTATTTTCCAAGTCTTTAACCTGAAGAAAAAGCATCCTGCCCCTCTTTTTTAAGTGTCTTCCTCCCCTGTCACTCACTTCCTTTGCTTACTCTTTATTCCGTGACACAATTTACATCTGTACTCCCGAAACTAACAATTAACACTTTTCTCATTTTATATGTCAGGTCCCACTCCGCTATCCGTCTCTTTCTCACACCTTTCCTTTAGACTGCAGTAAATCCTTTTATATTTCGCTCAGAATGTCTAAAGGCCTATACTGTACTTTCTGTATTCCCTACTGGTATTTCAGTCTTGCCATAGTATATTGTCAAAGCAGTTGTCAATTGATTTTTTCCACATGTCTCTTCTTTCCTTTTGTATACATTGTACTGAATTTACATGAATAACTGGATTTATGCACTGTGATGCATACAAAGGTTGAAAACCCTTAAACTTGAGTCAGTCTCTGCCTCTGCCCTTTATTCAAGCTGCAGCCACAGTTCAGTTAGAAATATGATGCTGATGCAGTTAACCAGAGGCCCTTAACAGAGCAGATGCTGTTGACGATGGACACATTAGCGACTAAAGGGATCCGACTTATGACCTTCCCAGTTTATCAGACAGGGACGTCCACAGCAGAGGGGCCCGGACAGCAAAGGCCCAGTCACCTTTAGTTACAGGTCAAAATTGAGTTAGTTACCATTAGAAGAGCCCTACCAAAGGATCTCAAGCAGCAAATAATTAGCAGATCACAGATATAGGCAGTAGTCTAATCATGCAAGGCTCTCAAAGCAGGCGGTAAAATCTTAAAATCAAGAATAGCAAGGATTGGATTGACATAGCTGCTTCTCTTATAACGTGTTAGAAGTGTGGCAGCAGAGTCTTGTATAAATTAGATTTAAACTAATTTAAATAGATTGGATTACAGCCTCTTATTAGATAAGGCTTGCTAGTGCTGGGGAGAGAGGGGAGCAAGAGGAAAAGACCTCAAGTTTGTTGAAGAAAAACACACTCAGATTCTCTTCTGTAAGCTGCTCAGATAAAGCAGCCACTTATTGGTTCATGGGAAGACGGAATAATACAAATAAAAATAACCTATTTGCTTTTCTGTCACTCTTTTGATCACGCCTTGTGAAAGGCTTTCTTTTACTCCTACTATCCTTATTTGTGGATTTACTATTCTTAAACCTGTATTTCTTCTTTTACACCCCATGCACAATAAGGGGGATACAGAATGACTACATCTAGGGTCTTGTATTATATTGTATATTGTGACAGTACCAGGTTTCAGGGGACTGGGAAGAAGCCTGAGAATCAGTTAACAACCAGATATAACAGTAATATTTACTTGGAGAAACAGATCCCACAAGTGTCTTCAATAAGCTCTACCTCTACAATTAAAATAGAATGCCTCTTCCATTCTAAAAAAAATGACACTTTGATAAGGAAATATGTGTATGAAGGGGGTTTTAATGAAAATAAACAAACAAACAAAATTGAAAAAAGCCTGCAGGTGTTAAGTTATCATTAGGTGAGCACAAACTTTTGCACAAACAGCACTAAGGACTTCAACTGTTGCAGGTAACCAAGACGAGAGGTGTTCTTTAATATTCACTCCATGTTTTCAGAATCCTCAACATCAACCTCAAACAGAAAAGTTAAGACAGCAAATAAGTCTCAAAAGGGCAAAAGACCAGAGTTTCTGGCTGAAGCTGCTAAAATGAGGTCCGCATTACGTCGAGGAAGGATCAGAATGCCCTGGGCTTGGAACTCCCCACCTCTCTTAAGCCCTTAAAAAAGGGCGCCGCCACACCCTGATTGGCCAAGAGGGGAAATGTACCAAGCTTCTCTCAATTCTTAGTTAAAACCCTCCAATCAACTCAGGAGAATTATGACATTCAGCTTAAATAAGTTGAGAAAAGTGAATGACTGAAAGTACCAAAGAATGAGAGACTGCTACAATATTACACTATTTGATCACTATTGTTGGTGTATTAATATTGGCAGCTTATTTCAACTATATAATGCTGGGTTTATCAACCTACATTACTAATTATTCCCAAATAGTTTCCTGTTAAGAAAATTTTTATCACTTTACACATCTGAGCTAGCATAACCGTGAGACTGCAGGTCAGCTAAACATGACCATTTTTGTTTACAAACTCACAAAGATACAAAAAAAAGACAAAATAAGAAATGTATAATTAATAAAAAATTGACTTGGGTTGAAACGGAGCAGTTTGTTCTAGGAAATCCCTGTAGAAATCAATAATAATGTGAACACAACTAACTGAATTTACTGGAATTAAAGTTTTAGAACTTGGTCTCTATTTTCCATGTAATTACACAATTTCTTCCCAGAAACTTCCAGGAAATCATACGGTCATGGCAGACCTGTAATATAGCGTTACCCAAACTATCATAATTTGGAGTCCCATCATATATTTAGTATTTAAAATGTGAATCTATGAAAGTAACAATGGCTGTAAAAGAAATGCAGTGGAGAGAAAAGCACAATGCTTTCCTTTGAAATATAGTGGATTAAAGGAGAGATACTCACCGCAAGTACATTAAAACTGTACCTAGATACCATATTGGTATGTGTATTTGTACTACTGATCAACTCTCTCCGTGACACCCCACCACCATGCCTCTCAGGGAGGCGTACCTGTAGCAGTAGCTCCCTGAGCCTGCGAAGCTGGGACTCCAGCTGCTTGTTGTGGTCCTCCAGGATCTGCATGCGGGTCTCCAGACGCGTCTTGTGTTGTCGGAGGACCCGTGCCTCGGCCAGGAGCTCCTCATCCTGCTGCCCCTCCTCCGTGGGTGAACCTGGACCGCCCTCTCCTGCCTCAGTCAGCATGGGAACCGACGCTGCCTCTTCGTGCTTCCACTTGAGCCTTCTGTACTCGCTCTGCAGCACCCTGAGGACCCACAGTGGAGGACAGATGGAGGCAAAAACAGTCAGGCCCACATGCTGGTGCAGCATACAAAACACATAAACACAACCAAAGGTATTAACCAGCCTCCAACAAGGGGATAATGTTTTCTTGAAATTGTACCACAAGGAAAGCAATCATCTTCATTTGGTGCAAAAGCGGCAATAAATCATGTCTTGCATCTCCTGCATGTGTGACACTAAGCATCAACTGATTATGGCCTGCGCTGTGAAGCATTACTAAAAAACTGCACATGTCACAATGTCATCACCCCAAAATTTCCAGTCCAGTGGACCAACCCCTGTATTCTTTTGACAATAGTTTTACTTCCACATTGTCCCACAGACTCCAATGTTGTATGTGTAATAATAATTATAATTGCAATATGAACACATGTTTTTCTTTTCATCTGAACTTATTAGAATCCAATATGTAGAAAAGCATTGAGCTAGTAACCGGTAGGAAAAAGCATGACGCATCAAGCTAATAAAACAATGTTAAGTGTTTTTAAGAAGACAAAGAAGTCTCCAGGACCCTAAAAAGAAGAACAGGGTTAAAGGTGTTTGATCTGTATTGATGCATTGTTCAGCTATGAGCCTCACGAGAGCCACAGCAGCTGTTATAAACTAAGCTACAGCATCCACTGTAGTCATAAATAAGGACAACGGAGCACACTGCAGTGTCATTACTGAGCTGGGTCAAGGTTTCAGACGCCCAAAGGGTACAACTGTGTGTGTGTGTGTGTGTGTGTGTGTGTGTGTGTGTGTGTGTGTGTGTGTGTGTGTGTGTGTGTGTGTGTGTGTGTGTGTGTGTGTGTGTGTGTGTCTGTGTGTGTGTAAGCACCTCTATGTCGCTGTGTGTGTCTGTGCAGAAAGGTCACAACCGAATTGAAGACGAGAAAATTATTCCTATGAATCATCAAGGTTGCCTCTGGTAACCAATTAAATGGACAGGAAAAATGAATTTGCGTCATTTATGGAAAATGCCTGAACCTCTTAACAACTTGGACATAATAAATTCAAATTCAAGCATTAACATCTGAACTAATGTGTTTAAGAGCTGCTTTACACCAGTCGATCCATAAGGGACTCTTCCTGTCTCTTCTGCAGGACACCAACGAACTGTCATAGTCAGTTCCCATGTTATCAACATATTATTTATACAGAAGGTCTGCTAATTGCAGCATGCACGCCAAAAAGAGTGCAATGCCATTTTTGTAATATTATGCCTGTGGAGTTTTACTGACCAAAACCACTCCCTAAACCAATCTTTTACATCTTTGCTTCATGCCTTTAGCCAAGCCTTAATCTAAATCTCATTCTTATCAATAACCACATTCAGCACAGTTCTTAATGCTTATTTTCACGGATGTTCTGGTGTTGGTGTTAATATGAGAGGGTGTGTAATTAATCTAGTTCAGAAGCATTTATTGTGTGAGAAAAAAAAAGATACAGAAATGATCCTGAACAACCTGAACCTTGTTTTTTTTCCTGTATACAGACCTGTTCTCATTCTCCAGGCGGGCCAGGGTGCATTGGAGCTGGTCTTTATCCTGGTGCTCCAGGTGGGCCAGCAGCATGTGCTGTCCGCAGGGGGAGTCATGGTCCAGGGCTGGGCTGGAGTGACGCAGGAGGTACTGATCTTCATCCCTGAGTCCCCCACACAGGAGACAGCACACTGAGCCACCAGCAAACAGCCACCAGCAGCACAAAGCAGAGCCAAGGACGGCATGGGAGAGCAGACGGGCCAAAGCAAGGCGAGGCGAGGCGAGGTGTGCATGGCGAGGAAAGGTATTACAGGAGGAGACGCAATCAAACAAGTCTGGATGGGATGGGACACTATGACATTGTTCCAGGTTCACAGTCTAATAATTATGTCCTGTCATAAACTTGGCTCAACACAACATTAATAATTCACTCACATTTATTAAAAATGGAAGTTGGATCTTAAGTTATATCAAAATATATTGCCCAAATAATAAAGACTTTTGTTTCATGATGGAATGGAAAACTTAATGCGTAGACCTATGACTGCAGACATTCGGCTGTAAAATAATAAATGCACCTGTGAAGTGGTTTGGCAATGATTTTAATGGGAAGACTGTTTTGCAATTTATAAGTTATAGTTTGGGCTATGAAGCAAACAATTTTATTGAGCCAAATCATACATCACAGAGGTATTTATAGGACTACTTCAAGCAGATTGCTTATGTCTAGAGATGGCCAGATCCACATTAGTTGCTGCACATCTCTGCTACTGTAAGATGTGTTACTTAGGAGGTCGTAATTTGATGCATTGGGGGGTCAACCAGCTGGTCTGTGAACATATCTCAGCCATTCATGTCATAGGCATTCCTAAGTTTTTGATTTCATCTCATTCCAAATTTTTATTTACTTCTTTAACTGTCAAGAACATAAAAGTTTTTATCCAAATTTTGAAACAAATGTGTCAAAAATTATTCATATGTAGCTTTCTAACTTTTGTAATTACCATCACCACTCAGCGCCATTTTTTTTACATTTGATGTAAGGGTTGTCTCTATATTTTTTACCTGAGATAATTTTATCTCACTGAATTGAAAGCTGTTTTACATAACATTTAGATTTTTATTACAATTAAATTCAAGAGTAACTGCTATTATTATGAAATAGACCTACTTTGTAGTTAGCTTGCAGACATTACTGTATATGTAATGATGAAATGTTGATGAAAAAAAATTCATTGATTCTATTATGGATAATTGTTGACCCATTTATGGATGACTGAAGGCTCCATTAATTTAAGCATCTAAGGGTTATTTTCATGTCCGTTACCTGGAAATAATTAAAAGTGAACTCAGAACAATGCACACAGGTGGAGGGTGAAGGTTACACACACGGACAGCGTGATTCAGGACAGGAAACAGTATGATGCCTGCCAAACACCAGCTGGAGGCACAGATAGCACAGCAGCATGTTCAGAGCCATGCAGCAGGAAAAACAGAAAGGCACTGACAGACAGAAGGACGGATTCGCAGATTAAGAACAACAACATACACCGGCACAAGAGCGGAAAACAGCACTGCTACACATAAAGGGGTAGAAGTGAAGTGTCGTGCATACAAAAACATCACAGACCCATGCAAATGCTATGTACATGCACTGATATACGAACATTCTTGTGACGTAGATACATCCAAGCAACACTGTATCCATGCACATGGCAACAAAGCAATTGGGAGCAGACTTCAGCAGCACTTATTCCAGATATAAAAAGCACCGCTTAAAAGTGGTGTCATTTTATCTAAGCCTCAAACTAGTTTTTTTTTATGTTGAGTCAATCACAGCCTTCTCACACACATAAGTCACATCTGAAAATAAATGATCACACACACACACACACACACACACACACACACACACACACACACACACACACACACACACACACACACACACACACACACACACACACACACACACACACACACACACACACACACATATAGAGAAACACACCTGGATCCCTAAAAGACCGTATAACACTTTGCACAGAGCTGTTGGGCATGCAACCTCGACTTTAAAGTGCAATAAAAAAGGAAAACTATCTCAGAGAAGGAGGAAATAGTTGGTAGGCCACACAGATCTCAACAAAATAAGACATGGACACACACACAACTACAACCATTACCACTCTTTCCACCTGACAATTTCCACAATTAAGACTCACCTTGTTGGCCACATCATTCACATCAAACATCCACATTCCTCTTGCTGCTGTTACCTCGCCAATGCCCCGCCACTCAGCCTGCTTTCTACAAACACACACACACGCTTCTACCTCCTCAGCGGGGTGTTGTGTATCTAACCCACAGCCATTGACTTTAATCACAGCAGGCATGTGCATGATGAAGGGGGGACTGTGTGCACGCCGCTCGCTATGGGTCATTTTCATTATGTGCCTGATTATTTATGTCATGTTAACTAATCTTCCCGAGCAGTCACACATATATGCGTAAAGCCTGAGCACACACAGAAACAATCAATGTATCAAGAGGACAGACTTTGCACACAAAACACACACACATAATACCAATGAAAGGTTTTGGTTGTAATGAGGGGGGGAGGTAGAGTGGGCAGCATACTCACAGACTTTCATCAGGAGACAGGCTATCCGTGAAGAACGAACAATTCTGGCTCTCCATTTCAGCCAATCTAAAGATGTGTATATATATGTACACACACACCAAGGACAGCATGTGACACACATATATGTACACACACGTATACAAACAGACACACAAAAGAAAAAATACAAGAGAGTGGATGAGTCAGAGCAAATGCAGGAAAAAGCAAAAGCAACAGCTTGATATTATCAAGCACTGGAGAGATACGCTTCCTCAAACACAAGAAAAAACAAACAATCAGCACGGTTTAGCTTTTAAGTGGTGTGAATAAACCCAGTGGCCTTTAAGTATTATTGACTGCAACTGTCCACAAACATCTGACTGACAAGACCGCAGAGAGGCAGAAATTGTACTCGCCGTAAAGTTCAAGATATTAAAGTGTGCACAAGGAGGGGAGGATAAAATTCTGATGAAATACTGTGCACTGTCTCTCAGCAATAAAAAGGTAAAAATGTGCTGCTATCCAGCACCACGGACAGCTACTGTTGGTGTGTGTGTGTGTGTGTGTGTGTGTGTGAGGAGGCAGCGAGTGAGCCGCTGTGTGGCTCTTCAGGACCAAGGACAGCGCCTCTAGTTCTGCATTATGTCCTGCTGACTGCCAGTGGACAGCTGCACTGTGCATGCTGCTCTGTAAGCGGTTTCTCTAACATAACAACAAAAAATGCTGCAGTAGGGAAAAAAATGGAACAAATACATTGTGTTTTTACGGTTTTAGGTTTTTATGGTATAAATTAAGAAAAACACATTGAGACACTGAACTCCGATTGCTCCCAATGGATAGGCCAGTGCCTGGCATGATAGCGTGCTGCCATCGGTGCGTGGGTGCGTGTGAATGAGGGGAACATTTTAAAGCACTTTACATAAATGAAGTCTATTTACTAAATAGAGAGAAATGAATTGGATATTTGTAGAATTTAGACTTTATATGGCAAGAGTTTAGCTTATACACTGCATATCGTGGCTACTTCATAATCAAAAGAATGTGAAGTAAACAAAAGCATTCACCCACTTAAACTACTCCCATGTCATTATTATTTAGTATAGTCACAGTCTCTTACAGTGTGTTACTTTTCTATATTACAGTTGGAATCTTAGTTGTTTGGACCTTGCTTATTTTGGGTGTGCAGCTGCATTTGTTGGTGTTTAATGGCTATAATACCAATAATCTATTAAGAGACAGTTGTTAACAGTTATTACTACAATTATTAGTAGTGTTTTCTTTGTGTATGTTTTTGTGTCACAACTAATTCATGGTAAAAGCATGTATCACTAACCGTGTATTAACACTACACTCTTGCTTTACATCTGTCACCAACACGTACAACTTACACCTGAATGCAAAAGGGAATACGTTCTCTGACAAGCTAAAAAAAAGAAATGTAGGAAGATTGTGTTCTAAAGAATATGCAGTTCAAGTGAAAGCGGGTAGACCTCAAAGTGAATTCATCACAAACTGCTGCAGTCCTCTGAACATCACATGTCAATGATATGTCATAGTGTTGGATGATCAAAGGCTGGGTTTCTCCTTCAAGTAAGGTAATTAAACAGTGCATTAAACCAACCCACTAACGCAAATGTGGCTGCCCACATACATACACACACACACACACACACACACACACACACACACACACACATGAACACAGCAGTCTTCAATCCACACTGCAGTATTCCCAGTACACACAAACACACAACACACTCCATGCTGCATCATCTTTGGCAGAGTGTTGTCAGCTGAAGGACGGAAGAAGGAGGGATGAGTGATGTAGAGGCTGTCAGGGACATCCACATCACATCCTATCTCTCTCCAGAGTCCGATGACACCATAACATTGAGAATTTTAGGATTTATCCATGTCCTGTTTCAGGGGGTGCGGCCTGTGAACCGGACCGCTCGTAAATTCAGCCTGGAACACTGTTCATCAGAGAGCCTCCACAAACCCGGAGTCTCAGTCAGGAACAACAGCAAATGAGAAATGAAAGGGCAGAAAGTAATAGGAAATAGTAGTGTGGGTATGTGTGTGTGGGTGGGTGTCTTGTGCATACATGTTGTTTAGCTTCCTGCATGAATGTAAATGGATGTGAGAGGAAATGAGAAACGGGAGAGAGAGAGACAGCGAGGGTAAGAGAGGAGAAATCCTGACAGAGTTCTAAGAGGTTTTTCAGTATCTTCCTCCCATCTATCCTCAATAAGATGTCGAAGCAGTGCTGATGAAAGGAATGAACTTTACTCTTTCATCAATGTGGGAGAGGGTTGGGAGATACGGAGAGAGAGAGAGAGAGAGAGAGAGAGAGAGAGAGAGAGAGAGATGAGGAGGAGACAGAGGCAGTCTCGTGTTTGTCATGTCTGCAAATCTGGATTTTCTAACCCCAAATATTTGATCTCCCTTGAGATGACTGGAGACTACATTATTGCCATGGATTAACACGTACACCCTTTTTTGGCTGAAGGGCACTATGACACACACACACACACACACACACACACACACACACACACACACACACACACACACACACACACACACACACACACACACACACACACACACACACACACACACACACACACACACACACACACACACTGAATTTCAGACACCAACCTGCCAGTGATGACACCCAGTATTTTGAAATGGCCTTCACTTTCCATTAGGGTTCAAAGTGAGTGGAGAGTTAGGGTAATACGGGGAATGAATTCAAATAAGGAATTATAGACAGACAGACTACTCTGTCTACTCTTATTACGACGGTGCTCAGATCATGATGGAATAAGCAGAGCAAACTCACTCAATACTCATTCTTTTTGAGCCAGTATAATGTCTCTTTGGCACACAGGATCAAAGTAATACTGGTCAATGAACTACACTTAGAAAGGGGAAAAGATAACAACTATAATTGCTGCCTAGTTGTTTTATACCTCTGCCAACCAGTCATGTTGCAGTTTACTATCCATGTCTGAGCAAAATGTTTTCAATTCATAATTTATTCTGTTAGAAATTTGTGTGAACCTGACATAGTTAGCATAATTAATTCTTGAGTTATGTCCAAAAAGGTGTTTAGCAAGGTCAGAGTGACCTTTTGCCACTAAATTCTACTCAGGTCATCCTTCAGTCTAGACAGAAGTTTGTTGCAAAATTGAAAAATTCTAAAATCTATATAATAAATTGAATAACTGTCCCTCTGCATGCAACATTGTATTCTTGTACTTTGTGTAGCAATATGCAGCACAATGGTAACTCTTTATTTTAACCTTCTATGGAGCATTTATTAGCAGTATATAAACACAGAGAAATTGGTTGTAAGTTAATACAATAAGAACATGTAAAGGTTTGTGAATACATCTGTAACTCCTTCTAGGAAAAATCCCTAAATGGTCAATAAATATTTGATAACACAATATAACCGAGCTGCAATCATGTGTAGAGACATATAATATGAACAATGTGTTATAAAGCATTTGTACGGTCTTTATAAACATGTATAGATAATTAAGTCATTACCAAGTTTAAAGGGAAAGCTGGTAATATTCTATCATCTAACAGATTATAATTTTGAACCATCGTTGTCCAAAAATATTGAAACATATCAATTAGCCTGACATGTTTTTTTCTTTTCTTTTGGCGAAGGCTGTTGGCAGCTACAGTTTTATGCTAGTTAAGATATATGTAACCAACACAACTCAAACATTTTTTCAAGCGAATTGTTCTGTAATTAGCAGCATGAGTAAATAAAAAAGGATGTAACAGAAAATATATTAAAGAATGGAGAAGAAGTAAGGATTAGAGAAGAGATAGCATTAGATAGAGAAAGAGGGAGAAATAAATGTGTAGGTGGGAGACAATAGAAGAGGGGGAGCAAAGCTTTAAAAAAAGGCAAACAGAAAAAAGGAGAGAGTGAAAAAAAGGAGAGATATAAGAGGAGTAAAGAGGACAATTGTTCCTGCTCTCTTGTGGGTGTGTGTCCCCTCTATTTTGGCAGTGTCTAAAGCAGTTGTTTGTAAGAGCCTCAGGGAAGTAATACACAATGGTGCACACACACACACAAACACACACAGACACACACACACACACACACATGCATACACACACACACACACACACACACACACACACACACACACACACACACACACACACACACACACACACACACACACACACACACACACACACACACACACACACACACACACACACACACACACACACACACACACTGCAGGCTCAGTGGAAATGTGTGTGTGTCCAGCTCTGCAGCACCATGGGAGTCCAGTGCTGTGCCCCTGTTTATAACCTGTCAGACAGACACTAATCCACACCAACAGCTCCCAGGTGACCATTGGGCTCACTGCCCTAGCAAGTGACAAGCCGCTAGGCACATTGAACCCCGCTGACCTCCACCCACACACACACAACCACCAACTGCTCTGCTTATGTGCGCCAGCCAGCATGTGTTCATGTACAGAGAAAGACTGCTGGGCAGTGGGCTACAGTCCCCACCCTGGTTGGAGTACAGTGCACAACGCAGCCAAATCAATACTTCAATCAGTGTGTGGCAAAGACTAAAGGGGGAGGAGAGGGAGCAGAGAAGACGGGGGGAGAGAAGAGGCTGAAGCAGTGGGTGGAGTGGATATAAAGAAGAGGAAAAGTTGATTTGGAGAGAGCAAAGTGAGATGCTTTTGTTGTAGTGATTTGATGTATAGCACAGCGGGCCACGTACCTGCTGGCATAATGTTCAATCCTGCTGTGAGTGTCCGCATGGGGCAGCTTTGGTGAGGAGCACGGCCTGGGAACAACAGAAGCCAAACGTTAATTCATCACGGATGCATTTCTAACACTCTCGGAGTATGGATGAGGTGGTTGCATTATGAAAAAACCCCACTTAATTTACATGTGTTGCTACAAGCCAGAAGAAGACTGTTACTTGTGAACACAGTTACGATGCAAACAAGAGAGATATGACTTGTTTCAAAGTGTTATAATAGAAAAAACATTTCAGATGATTTAACCACCGGTTCCCTACATGTTTGGGTCGTGACGCTTTATAGTCATAAAAGTCTAATGACTCTTTAGCACAGTTTGCATATTTCTATGAGCTATGAGTGGTTAAGGATCTTCAGTGATGATATCTGGAGCATACAGTTACAGACGGAACTTTTTAATTAGGAAGAACATAAGACAGCCATTTACACAAAGAATCTTGGCTGTGTGGACAAAACTATTGGATTTCCACAATAAAATACAACTGCTCATTGGAGACTAAATAAAGAAAGGAATACATATTTTTTGCTTTGATGGTTTCTATTATGTTTTTATGAGGTATACTTATATATTCTGTTGAAATATGGCATTGGCTAGACATAAGCAATTACCAAACCTTGTCTATCAAATGAGAGACAGCTACACTGCCACTGCTTCTTCTTACCCCGATGAAGACATGCTTCCAAAATCCTGCCTTAGTTGTCCTCTCTGTTGAGATTTGAGCATCCTTATTCTATAAACAGATCCTGCATTCATATGTAATCTGTAGGCAACTGGACAACCTTTTGGCATTAGAAGTGTTCTGGTTTCCGTCTGCAGTCTGAGTAGTGTTGACCAGTCATGTTCAAGCAGGCTTTGGCTGAATGCAGGTAAACAGTCCATGTGGAGTGTTGAAATGCAATCTTATAACCCATCGGCTATCACCTGAAGATGATCTTTACTGGATTAAAATTATATATATATATATATATATATATATATTTGGTTTATTTGGTAGGGACAGTGCACATTAATAAAACGTCACTGTAAATTTAAAAGTTATTCAAGAGGCTATTTTTCATCAGTAGCCCTTTTTGCCCCGAGTGGCTTATCCGTCATCAGAGCGATAGCCGATGCATTCAGAGATTGCCTTCATTCTTATTATAAGTGTCACTCAACCAAATAGTTATGTTCCCTTTTTAGGTTGTTCCAGTTTTCAGTCATGTGGAGGTAAGTAGAAGAAGAGAGCAAAGATTTAACATTTTGTGTTGCAGAAATGTAGCTTCTTCTTCCCTATCTTGTTAATAATATTGCAGACTTTCAGATTTATCCTTAAAATCACTTAAAGGGGTCCCCAGGCTAGAAACCACTGGTGTAAACTACCCCACAAGGTGTACAAAAAAGTTTAAATCAGCTTCCTTTCAACCAGCTGTAACATTAAAAGGCTGCTTATATATTGAAGCATTAGTAATAATTTACAATAATAAAAAATAAGCATTATAAAATATGATGATGTTTACTTGGCTTCAACCACTGGAGTCATGTAATAGTTTTATGAGGTTATAAAAGGTGACCTTTATGACACACAATCGGCCAAAACATAGACCCATAATCATGCTAAATCTCCCTGGGTACTGCTGTAGCCCTCAGCTATGCTTCTTGATGATCTCATGGATTTCAGTCTCATCGCTCTTGTTTTTCCCTTTGGGTGAGACTCGCTCATGTGAACAGAGCATCTGAGCCAGACTGAGATCACAGGAATAACATTATGTTAATTCTGAACACAAAGCCGTCCCTTTAACCCATCTCAGCAAGAAAGGATGCCCAAAAAATTGCCAGAGCACGAGAATTAGCCTACAACAGCAGGAGTTTGAATAGGTGAAATAAATAGATAGATAGATGACAGAAAAGCAGAGGGATGTCTGTGTGTGTGTGTGTGAGTGTTTAACTGTTGGACTCACGTCTCCGAGCTCTCGGCTTCCAGCACCGATTGCACCGGCAGGTAACCTCTCTGCGGGTGCTTGGTGAAGTACTGCTTGGACCTAAACTTATTCTTCAGAGTCTTGGCAAAGTCCCTCATCTTCTCTCCCGAGGTTGTCTGGAGTTGTGATTTAGGAGGTGGGGGGGGGGTTGAAGACTAATTACACCGCTTAAGAACTCTTGAATATGTTGCTTTTCTCCAAAATTACCTCATCTGAAATTTGTCCACTCTGTCTCTGCACTGGTTTGTCTCAAGTGACTAACTTATTCCTCTATCTGCTTTCTCATTCAGTTTCTACTGCTCTCTCTGCTAAATGCCTTAATTTCTCTCTCTCTCTGGCTTTCTTGTTTACTGCTCTTTATCTATATCATAGTAGGAATCTATGCGTGCCTCAGCGTTGTGAAAAACTCTAGCTAGCTACAGTATATAGAATATTGTCCAGTCAAAAAAGGAAATCACTGTACAGATGGCTTTTTGCCACATATAACAGCTCAGAATTGATTAGAGATTAAATCTGGCACCATCTCAGTCCACTCCAGCACTCCAGTTTCACCTACTCCTTTGGAATTAACTCGACTTTGGAGACTGTGCGTGCGGTCTCTTAAGACTCTGGTTTTATTGAGGTTTAGTGCACAACGTGAGCTCCAAATAGCACTTTATGTGTGCACTATGTGAGCCAAAAAGGATGTTACTGTTGAGTGGCACTCCATTTCTGCATACTATAGAGCTGGATGAGGCAGTGTAAGCATAGCTAACAGTGTATACTTAGAGATCCTGCACTGGAGACGGGGCTAATCTAAGTCTGGCAGCAGGAATCAGGAGATAGTAGTATTTTTTGGAGCACAGCTGAGTTTTATTTGTCCCTGGAGCCTTGAATTTGTATTCCGTTAAAGCACAAGATAATGTTTGTCTTACTGGTGTGTAGTACTCCATGATGGGGTAGTGCAGCTTCTTTCCCTTGGTAGTGCGGCCGGTTAGAAAACATGTCTGGCAGATGTCCACATTGAACTGCTTCAAACTGCGATACCTGTCAAGATCAATATAGCAGAGAGGCTGAACTGATGCAAGAGAACTGGGCAGAGTAGAGCGATGTGTGTGCGTAAAGAATGAAGAACTGGTACATGCCTGTGTGTTGAATTGATATGCTTTTTTCACACATCCTTCTGCAACAGACAGGTAAGTACTCCACTACAACAACCACAGTTAGTGACTGTATCTTAAGTAATAAGAATGTATTGGGATTAGTTTCAGCTATGTGCTTTCTGATCGATGTCTAAATTACAGATAGAGGAAGGAATCAATATTTGAATACAATATCCACATACAGTAGACAAATTATATTCTGTGCCAGATATTATGGAAATGAAGAGCATTGCATAATAACAGGAACATCATCTGCACACTACAATCTGTGCGATATAAATTTTTGATGCAAGTTTTCTGTCAAGGACCTTCAATCATGATGCTTTAAGCCTGCCTCAATAAATTCATATTATTGCACAGATTGGAGTGAGCGGCTGCTCTTATTATTATTATCTTACATCATGTCTTAGTTCCAGGATCTCCAACAAGCTTTTATCTAGTGCGCAGGGATTCTTATATATAATGAAAACACCAGCTGCCACTATTAAAATGTATTTCTTTGCTTCTACTTTTGACTGTCAAAATGTCCCTGCATATTTGTATTATTCTAATTATTAACAAGTTAGTGTTATAATGCTAACTATAAGACTTTTTTTACATACACAAATACTTAAATACTCAGTTATTTGAACATATACAGTTATTAAACTTGCAGGAAGTTCACGTTTAATTTACACATCCTCATAAACCGTACAATTTTAATCTACTTTACGTGTTTTAGGGTTGTATTTGTGCAAATTTTCCTCCTTTATATCCTCTGTTTTTTTCTTTTCTGTTGCAATAGCCCACTGTGATCACTGTTAAGTTATGCCTACCTGAAGCCCTTGATGGGACACTGTTTGCAGACGTAGCATTTGGCCTGGTGCTTGGTCGACTCTGCAGCAGCCACACGGTGAAGGACAGGCAGCCAAACCATCGACTGGGGCTCCAGGCTCATCCACTCCAGGAAGTGGGACACCTCAATGGCAGGTTTCCCCGGAGCCTGGAAAAGGAAGGTGGGAGGGAGGAAAGACGTGCAGGAGACTGTAAACAATCCAAATATAGACCAGCAGTAGGGCAGGTACACAAAGTAATGAGAGGAGAAGGTGTGCTTCCTTACTAAAGGTGGTCCAGCACTGAGCAACAGAATATCAAAGAGACTACAAAAGATAAGAGGAGGAAGAAGAGGTGAAAGCAGATGTACAACACTTTGGGATATACTTTGTTTTTATGCAACTACTTAAAAGTATTACATAACTTCTGTGTCTGTGTGTTTAGTATATGTATGTTTGCGTGTCTGCATGCAGTCTGTCTCTCCTGCAGACACCTTGTTGAGAATTCCAGAAAGTGGGATAAAAAGGAAGTCAACCTAATAAAAGAATGAATCGCCAAGCGCTGAAATTCGTGATGTGCTAAATTCTCATTAAGTCTGCATCAGAGATGCATTAAGAGGTTGATTTCCCTGGGGCTTCTTCCACTGCTCAAGCAGAGTAGCATAATAAATGTGTGTGTGTGTGTGTGTGTGTGTGTGTGTGTGTGTGTGTGTGTGTGTGTGTGTGTGTGTGTGTGTGTGTGTGTGTGTGTGTGTGTGTGTGTGTGTGTGTGTGTGCACTGATCACACAGACTGTGAGTTGTATAGACTGATATGTAATATACTACTGATTGTAAGTCGCTTTGGATAAAAAGCGTCTGCTAAATGACTGTAACGTAATGTAATGTAATGTATAGAGGTATTGAGTCTCCTGGGGATGAAGGAGCTCCTCTCTGGTAGTAAAGTAGCCAGCTCCATGTGGGAGGTCAAATAGCAGCTACTCCCGTACCGAACACCTGGAACTGGCACTAACTATGCTGAGCACGCCACCGCATCTCAAAGCAGCTCGCTGAGCAGATGGGATGCTTTATACATCATTGCAAAAGTAGAGTGATAAACATGTTATCCATCAAAACTCCTTCACACAAAGTATAAAAATATGTAATAAATGTTGAGTTATTTCTCATGTTGAATTTGACCAAATAACCTCGACATATACGATCCTTTTGTTCTGTATACCGCTGCATATTGTCTGTCCCAAGTCAATCCATCTGCTCCTCTGCCAGCAGAGTCTAAAAGTCAATGTCCACAATGTGCAAGCAACATCTCAACAAACTGACTCATTTGCAATCCAAGTGATAAAAGAGCAAGCAGGTCAACCCCCAATTCACATTACATGGATATTTCATCTTCAACTAAATGCCTTGACATAGAGAAAGGAATTGATTATAATCAACTGTAGTTGATACAGCAAGCATGGACCAGAATAAAGTGTGCATAATTAGGATCTGCCTAAAAGATTAGGGAATTTAAAGTCTTTGCGTAGGCCACCTTCTAAAAAAGCTGTTGCCTGCTCCTATCAACTCCATAATTATCTGGTGTCCATTATTGAATGTCACAAGGCAAAGTTCCTGCAACCTGCACCAAACATAACTCTAACATTAAGAACAAGAAAAGCAGGGAAAGACAAATCAGTTCATGCTTTGAACATCTCCTCATTTACTATTGCTTGGTCCGCTACTAAACTCTGTGACCTCGCTTCATCATATCAAAAATCCAATACATAATATTCTAGAAGCGAATTTCTCATTTAAACTTCTAAGATTTCACTTACAGTCCATGTATGGTTGTAAACATCATGCATTATCTACCACTTACTTTATTTCATGTACATTAAAAGCAATGCAATGCAATATTAATGAGATGTAATGTGTGGTGCAGTCTTGGCTTCTTTTGGTAAAATAATCATAACTTTCCTCTGAATGAAAGTCAAACTCTGCTGAAACACAATAGACTTTGCATAACTGACGTCGTCATTTTTTCATATTTGGCTTTTGATGGAAATCTTCAAAAGCCAAATGTTTGATTTTGCCATTCAATTTTTTAAGTTTCTGCCTTTGTTATTCTGTTTCTGTATTTGTAATTCTGTCTTAGCACAGACAAGTTCTGTTCTAATTTTCCAGAGGTCACATTATTTTCCTGCACAGTAATTAATAGATTAGCGGGTTTGAGATAGAGCAGTATACTGTGACAGCAAGGCAATCTGGGATTTGAAGGTCGACTTTCAAACTTCTTGTTGTAGCAATCAAGCCATTGATTCAAGGACTGAAACTAGCATCATCAAGTGTTACAACACTCCCCAGTGGTGGTCAGCATCTTCCTTGCTTGTGTGAATATGCTTGACTAACAAGGACGTTGAGCATGTAAAATCCATAAGCAAGACTATATCAACGCCAGAACAACGTTTATCTGATCAAATGGGGAAAGGTGAACTCACTACATAATCCAGGCGGCTGATTTAATATGTTCTTATATTGTAGGTGTGTGCATGTGCGTAGAAAACAAACACTGTTTGCCTATCTGTGAATGTGTTTATGCGTGACATGCGTAGCAGTAACTCTGTCCTCACCACGCGGAAGCAGCTGCGGACGCTGGGCTCCACGTTGCTGCCCCCGAACGCAGCGACTTCACCCAACTGTCGAGGGATCTGGATGGCTTCATGGAGCAGCAGGCTGAGGTGACGCTGGTCCGTCAAACCTCCAGGACCAGACACCTGACGGAATAAATCTGCAACCACCAGAACATACAAAGAATACATAACGTAATGCATAAATTATGCAGAAACTAACTAGTGTGTGACAGCATTAATAGTGCACTGAATTTGTATGCATGAACAGTTCTTTTTATTATCATCACATCTGCATACACTTCTCCTACGCATCTACATCTGCTCTATTTAGGGCATTTATTGCTACATGTTCTCAGTTTTTAAAAATACAAATTAGGATTTTAATTACAAAGGCATGAATTCACAATTCAAAATATGTGGCATTTTTTCTGCAAAATAATGGCATAAATTTTGGTATAAAAACAAAAACAACACATCTGGCTTTCATCATTCATTTGTTTTAACAATGAGCTTCCAATCTCTGGCAACAGGTTTACCAAACCTAGTTATGTGGAATGAAACTCACTTCAGTGACAAATGGAGAGAGACAGAGTAAGCATTAATGTCCTGGCTGCTGGTCTGCTTGGAGATGAAAGAGCTGCATTAAGTGGAGTCTTGTCAGGTTTTGAATGAGGCCTTTACCAAGCTAGCTGGGACTCGCCTGTCACTGAAGAGATGAATGCTGACAGGCGTGTGAGGCTGCTGCACAATGCCTGTATAAGCAGCATCCCATGTATCCCCCTCTCTGTGTACGTATTCAACCCTACAGGGACAAGCCTTGGCTTTAACACCTGCATGTTAAACAGCACCCTATTTATAGTTCTCATAAACAGAGCTGAGGCATGTTTGACATTTTAAATGTTCACATTGAGCTGTTTGATAGAGATGAGTTTTGGACACGTTATATGGAGACATTACCAGGGTATATAGACCTATTACATCTGAAACATGCAACGTGTTATGTTGCAGAGCCTGCAGTGATATAGTGGTATATTTCTGGAGATGGCTGCACAAGAAAGACTATCTAAACATCCATTACTAAGTTTGTTTGTGTGTGTTCGTGTATTTGTTTTCAATGATTAGCCTGAGGTTGCACACCGATAGTTTTAGGTATGAGGCTTTCAGTAAAGTGTACATCCGTTACCAGGTAAACATGGCTATATTGGAGCATTAGTAGGTCAGTTATCTTGTCTCCTACTGATGATTCACCACCTCTTTGAACTAGCTTCATGTAAACTGTCTATAAAAAAACTTCAACAACATATGTTCCCCAGCTCAATATCTTCTTAATGTCTCAATATCTATCTTCTACTTCTTATATGACACATTTAAAAGACATTTTAAAAGGTGTTACGTTCTCAGCTGTGATTTTTCCCTAGGTCAAATGTTGAATGTATGTTTCCCTTGGTCATTATCTTAAAATCACCCACCTACAGCTTAAAGCCTACTGATGTTATACTCAAACTGCATTCTAAATGTCAATCTCCCTTCGTTCTTTTACCAATCTCTTGTAATTAGGACCCAAAGGACCCAAAGGCCCCTTGGAACTTATGAACGACCCCCTCTACAACTGTATGGGCTCTTTCTTCTCTCAAATGTATAATCAGAAACTTATTTGGTGGATAATTTTGGAAAACCTTTCAAATAGTCGCCATGTTTTTCTGACCAGAAAGTTAGAGGCAGAAGCCAGAGACAGAGCAGTAAGTAGTGCATTTGTCAAATTAGGTGGGAAAGCATTGCTTAGGGATGTCTGCAAAAATTGTGCGGAGTAAAACAAAGTCCATCAAATATTCCTTTCTGAATCAGAAGCCAAAGACTGGTGATGATGAAACAAACACCCACCATCTGTATCTCAAAGCCGGTTGATGCAAATACTTCAGATTTATTTGCAAATATTATTCCAGTGACGTCTGGAGTTGGCAAACACGGGGAGCACTCGGTGAAATGACAAACTGTTTTCAAGGCCACCACACATCTTCCTGAACCTAGAAAAAGAGGGCTGACTCACCTCAGGGAACTATTCAAATCAAGGCAAATCTGTCATCTTTGTCTTTAAGAGCTGACACAGATGGTGTGCCAAGCAACCCTTGCATGGGTTTGGCAGAGTTGTCTCTGATCTTGTATCAACTACAAGCTGTTCCAGGTCCAGCTAGCATCAGTTCAACTGCTCACTTTCCATTGTACCTATATCTACATGATGACTTATAAACTAAATATGTCTCATATTAAATCGAAAAATTCGTAAGGGAGCGCTTTAGCTCTTTGCTAGTGGACTTGTGAAGCAAAAATGGGAATGGGAGCCATAGAAAGAGAGATGGTGATGGTGCATGAATGTTGTCTTTAGCAAGCAATCCTTTTAAGTGCCTCGATGTACTTTGCAGGAGTAAAGAAAGCTTTCTCCATTAAAGCAGCAGACTCATTTCCTCCATTAGACTAAGTGGATGCCTTTATGTAATACTGGCAATCAGGGCTGTTTTGTTTTGGCTTATTGTTTGCAGTTGAGGAGATGCATTAGGCACATGAGCAAGCTTCAGACTCACATTTGTACTTCTCTTGGACGTCTGCGTTGCACAAGCTCACCAATCCCATCTTGAAACTGAGAACGCGAATTTTGCCATTACGAGCACTGGTAGAGAGAAGGAGAAGGAGAAGAAGAAGAGGTTACAATTTTTGAACTGTGAATGAACTCAAATCACGGTGTATTGTGTTGCTGTAATATATTCATACACTGGCTGAGCCCTGCTCGGAGGGACAAAGTGTGGAGGAATTACGTGGGTCAAAGCGGTACAGTACAGGTCAGTGCAACAGTGTGAAATTGTATTAGAGCACATCTAGAGTACCTAAAGGCACTACACTTGATGAAGTGTTTTGTTCACGGGCCAGAAGAGCCATAATAAGCTCTCAATGTCACTTACAGACATTTACATGCATGCATACTGCATAAACACTCAAATACATAATTGTATTAAGTATTTGTGAGGATCAGATATGCTGTCCTCAGCGGAATAAATAAAATAAATGATCACTGGCAAATGGCAAGGCCACTGAGATGGACGCTGTTGTGCACTGACCTGAGCCTTAGATGGTCTCATTAGCTTTTTTTACCATCTTGATATAAACACACAAACACACCGTCAACGTTCGCATTGACATTTCACAGCTTGAGTGCCAAAAGAGCCTGGAAGAATTTACTACCAAGCTGAGCAGCATTGGCAGAAACCACCGGCTTATTGAATTACCATTTGAATCGTTAAGTGAGAAATCAAGAACATCACGTTCATCAGAGAACGTCAGATCAATGAAGTATAAAATTAAATCAAAGAGAGAGTTGAATTTCCAGAGCTGGGATGTTGCCTTGAGCGTGTTCAAAACAAAGTAAGGACACTGTCTATTTCCCTGTTGGCTTCAGAGCTGGAGTTGGTCGAGAGGAGCTCCAGAGCATCACCTTTCACATGCTGTCTGCTGTGTGTCGCATGCCATCTTTAATATGCACTCTAGAGCTGATCCTCAGGGGACATGTCACTTCAACACGCCCTGCTAGCGTGACACTCCTCTGCACACTGTAATAAACTGTGATGCAAACACACAAATAAAAAACGGACACACAAACATACGCTCCTCTAATTTAGATTCACGGCCGCTATGTATCGGAAAACAAAAGGCAATTACTGGAATTTATGCAGAGGGTAAACTCTCTGATTGTCTCCCATTAGAAGCGAGTAGTTAAGAGCTACCGACTGAATTTACAGCAGTGGTGGGGTTATTCCTGTAACTCTGCCTCGGTGCTCGGTGTTTTCTCTTTGGAGAACGGTCAATCAGGAGCAAACAAGGGGTGAAAGTTGCTGTGAAAGAGGATTTGTTTCTGCTGTGTCTCAGAGGGCACGATTGGCCCTCTGCCTGGAAATTGTTACTGGAGCTTTTAACCGCCCTGTGGCTCTTTATAGATGTCTGTACAGCAAGCCATGTAACCACTTACATCAATCTGCAGACGGATTGTGCTAGGACTGTGAGGATTAGTTAAATATAGTTTTTTATACTGTTGATAGTGGCATGAGATATTACTACCATCGACTCAAATGACCTTTGCAGCCACAAGTATTACCCATGGCTCTGCGGCATTTCAATACATGATAACAGGACCACCATACAGTAATAAATATATCACCGTCATGGATTAACTTGCACGACAATTTCTTGCATTTAAAGCAACCACGGAGAGTTTCACGCTTGTTAAGTATCACATCAGACAATAAAAGGAAAAGTGCAGGAAAGGAAAAAAGTCCAGATTTACAATGTCAGTCGCATCTACAGATGAAAACACAGATGGAGTGCAGGTGAACTCCATTAAACTGATCAGAACTGTAGCTATGATATTAAACTTTACGAGCATTACGTGACAGAGATGACTGTGTCATTTAAAGGAATGCTGCACCAATTTAGCTTTGCACTCTACAACATTGTCACCTCACAATTGACAGTAAAAAAAGAAATTGATGCCACTCTGTGTATTATTCCTTGTCAAAACCTGGTGCCTATATTACCCACAATGCAACTCGATGCAACTGCCCACTTCGGTTGGAGATGCTGGGTGTGTTATGCAAGTAGCTGCTAATGTAGCCTTGTTAGCCTCAAGCAGAGATGGTGAGCCGGCTACAGAGGGCTGGTAAGATCACTTCTTTCTTACTTCACATCTCTATATACTTTTTATTTCTAAACTTGTAGTCTTCAGTCCCAACTTGAGACAATTTTTCCATCTGGACTTAAAAAGGCTTTATAAAAAATGTTTACACCCCAGGACCTGTAAACAGATTGTCCCAGAAGTTCTCCTGATCAGTGATAAGTAGCATAATCATAGTGGAAGATGGCTTAACAATGAACTTTTATCTCATGATTTTATATATAAATTGGCACACAAGCTGTATGTTTTACGCCATCTATTCAGTATAAATCAGCGGTGAGCCAAAATACAGTAATCACTCAAAAAGAAAGTCATCACTGGAGGTAAAGACATTTTTGTCAGGAGTTAGTGGAGACAAAATAAAAGCTAAAGGGAGATAAGTATTGGACTTCAAAAGAATCATGTTTTATCAATTATGCTTAATGTGTAGACACAAAAATTTAGGTTTTAATAAATAGGTTTTAATAAAGTAGGTTTTAATAAATACCTGGAAACATCTCACCCCAGCTCACCCACCTGTCGTAGACGTTGAGCAGCCAGTTGAGACACATGTCGACGCAAAGTGGAATGTTGACGAGGACGGACCTCTCCTCCTCCAGCCTCTCGTACAGAGCCGTCAGGCCGTGGATCATCTCCACCACGTCCATCACATGCTCCCCCTGCTGCAGATCCTGCTCCCGAAACACGTCCACCAGGCTGCTCAGCGCCACTAAATCCACTGAAACACATGGATACATAATATTAGTTAGAACATGTTGGAACGTATTTTAATTGCAACTATTTCATTGAGAACATGTGTATATGCTGACATAAGTACCTGTGCTATTTTTATATGGTTTGAAATCAAGTAAAAGAATGTACACAGGCATTCATAAACACATAAACACACTCAGAGCAGGATCATCATCCTCACCTCAGCAAATGACAGCAAAGGAAATAGCACAGTGCTTATTCACCCTTTTTCCTCCTTTAAGCTCGACCAGATGTTTCGAGAGCAGTGACACAAATTTGATTTTGCTCTTCTAAACTAATTTGATGGCCCATCCCTAGGAGTGGAGCTAAAAGGGTGTCCGTGGATGCCAGGTATAATTGGATAGCACGATAATGAGGTAGAACAGAGAGAGGAGATAACGGGAGTATTCTCAGGGTTGTGAGGGAATCACCGAAAAATATACTTTTGATGGGCTCTTATGCAGCACTGCTCAATCATTCTCAAAGTGTGCGGAGGGAAAGAGTGAGAGTTCTGTTATCAAGGCAGCATGGCAATTAAATTCTGTAACGATATCAACTAGTAGGGTGAGATAAGAGAGCGGGAAAGAGAAAGAACAAGGGAGAGTCATTGGAAGAGGTTTTTCACGGTCTGAGCATGCTGATTTTTTATTACAGCAAAACTCAGGACTTTGAGGAGAAAGAGGTTTGGAAGGAAGGTTGCAAGGGAAAGTGGAGAAGGAAAGGGGGGTTAACATGAGGAAGGAAGAGTACGAATTTGCCACATGCAGTGGCAAATATGAGCTCATCTGGAGTCAGTAGGTGTTAGAGAACTGCAGGTGATGGAAGATGGACGAGATTAAGGTGTTGTGGGAGCACAAAGAGGGAAAAAGAAAAAGGCCAGATTTGACGAAAGAAAAAACTGAGCGAGCACAGAACACAAAATCATCATGAAAAAAAGCATTGGGAGAATCAGCATAGTTAGAAAAATGGCCAGAAAGTGAGAGGGTCTGGCCCAAGTGTGACACACTAATGCCCCGAACACACAATTGAGGGTCTGTGTCGGTCTGGCCTTCCACGCATACACATTTTCCGATCCACACTTTATTCCAGTAGATAACGATAATGCACTCTAACGTTGTTTGGTAAGAGCTCAACACCATTTGTCTGTCTTTGTATTCCTCTAAGACAATTTATTTAAATGTGGGTAACGGGGGATCTCCACGCACAACCTCTCCTCAAAAAAAGCATCCACTTTGTTATCTTCTTATTCTTCTTGGCAAACCAGCAGGATGTGCATACGCAGGGTGTGGAATGAAACTGGAGCATGCACAGTCTGCTAGGCCTACAGCCCACGCGGTCAAAGGTTTTGGGCTACATCCAAACATCCACATAGGGTACATGCAAACACATTTAGGCCTCAACCATGCAGCAAAAACTAATTGCCTTCTCTTGTGCAAGTCAAATGGACCAATTAATAGCTCTAATTACTTAGCACCCCAAAGATCCAGGCTGAAATGAAAATGAGGAAGGAATCCGGCGGTTGAGTGGTTCCTAGTGGCTCTTGAGTTTATCAATACTAAGATAGATTTCTGCATTAAAAGCCAATGGCAATGGAGAGAATATTTTGTAATTACATTTCCAAGTAGAGTAGAGAGCAGCGATGATTCGAAATGTGCCACAGCTAATCATTATATCTTATTCCGGGAGAGAGCTTGTCATCGTGGATTACTGATTGTGCAGGATAACAGTATATCACTTAACCAGCCATCCCAGCACTGCAGGCATGAAATACCATGGATGAAATACTGTACATACATCTCAGAGTCTTCTGAACTCGCCGCAGCTTCATGGCTGTTCTGTATGCGGAGAACTTGATGTTGTTCATATCCGCTAATGGAGGGAGAGAGAGAGATGGAAAGAGATTAGAGTAAATGAAAAGATGGGGTGGGGGGAAACAAACCCATACTGCACCACCCTGCCACAGAAAATTAGGCATCATTATCTCTCTTCCCGTTATCAGTCCATTGCAGAAGTCATTAGTGGCGTATATGTTATACTATATGTGTATGTGCACATGCGTGTGTCTGGCTGAGCATGTGTATGCGACAGCGTGCCTATCTCCCTTGAAAGCTCTCTGTGTCAGATCAGATTAAAGGTAAGACAAATTATGTTGTTTAATCACAATTAATTAAAGGCTGAGCAAAAAAGCAATCACAGCACTGGCAAATTGGGTCTGGTAGGTTAATGACAGTAAAGATGTCGTCCCTAAGGTGTCTGAAATACAGGGCCCCTTAATTAGCCGTGTGACAGGGCCTCCAAAGCAGGAGCCCAGTGGTGCCGTGCTGCGGGTGCTTCTGCAGCCCAGTGGGGGTCCTGGGCCAATGAGCGCTAGTCTAAGGGGTGCTTTAATTGTCACCTTACTCACCCAGTGCTTGGTACAGTTCTGTCATCTTTGGATGGTCCCAGCAGGTTGTCTGGGCCTGATGGCTGGCGGAAACAAAGGGCAGAAGAATTTGTGAAGCAGGCAAGAATGGAGGTGCACATTTTCAGGCCGGAAAGATCAAGGAAAAAATGGAGTAAAAATGAGCCTAGGGAAGCAGAGACAGGCAGGTGAGGCAGACTGTCGAAAGAAATGAGATCAGAGGGCAGTGAGAGAGAAAGAGGAAAATGAGAGGGCAGGAAAGGGCGGCCATTGTTTACAAGAGATTTCAGGCCTGTAAGGTGCAGACATACGTCAAACATGATTCAGGCTCAGGCATCAGAGTTACTTTACACTGCTGCTCTGCTTGAGATGTACTGCCAGGGACTTAAAAGGCTTCACTCAGTGACACTACATGAAATCCCAGCCTATGCACACACACACACACATCAAAAACATACATTAACACCAACTTATGATTCCACTACTAGCACATTCAGAAAAAAATAAATGAGAAATCCAAAAGCAGGAAGTCTGCCAGCACCCCGGTGGCTTTTAGAGCAGCACTCATCGTTTTACCTGCAAGAGCGCTCATTGATTGGTACCCGATATAGTGCTACTCAGATACTACTCCCCCCCCGTTGGTACAGTAATGCAGCCCATAAACAATTGACTAGGAGACTAGAGCAAGACCCACAAGGTTCTGTTGCACATGATTAAGAAAATAAATACTCCTTCTGTAGAGGAATAAACTGTACAAACACTTGCTCAGTTACAAACCTGCACACACAAAGACACCATCCCCTCGCTATAAACACACATACACACACACAATGTTCATTGATAAAACCAGCAGCACTCTAAAGGTGAAATAGTATTGATGAGGTAAATAGATAAACAGATGATTGCTCAAGCAAATAGGGTTCACAGTAGCTCAATTGAATTCCTGAATAATTTAGTAATTATTTGCTTTTCTCGTGGTAGCTCTGTACAAATGTTTGGGCAATGGAAAGATCTTGAATATGCAAGGCAAGAAATGCTTAAATTTGAGCTGCATCTTGCAGTTAGAGATTTGATTTGGTTTGTTTTGAAGCATTAAGCCTGTAGCTTTATTCCAGACCTCTGAATTGCTGCCTATCTGTTATATTTTCAGTTATTTAAATATTCTATGTCTGGTGCTTTGCTCACCGTTTTCCTGCATGGAAAAGTTGCTAAGCCCATCAGAGGTTTGAAAGCGGGAAATTATCGATACACACAAATGTGCAACAATTCTTATATAATCATATTTCTATGATTGACATACCAAATGTCAAGTTAACTGCTCCAAGCTACTCCTACCCCAGTTTCTGTGTGGACTGAAACTTATGTCAATTAAACAGATACGTCAGTCACTACTGATTGGCTATTGCTAAATAACCCCCTCTCCAGAAAAGAAAATAGCTAATAATAACACAATTTAAAACTGAATAATAAAAAGAAAAGGCAAATCAGGCTATAAGGCTGGCACTCCTAATAGTTTCACCAACTTTTTGGTGTGATAGATTGCACCACTTGAACAAGCCGTCATCCGCTACGAACAGCCTGTTTCAGTATAGTTTGTTGTGCACCAGAAACCAAATAAACATAACCTCAGAGGAGAAAATTGTAACTACTGTGCTCCACAGACACACAGTTAAATAGTCATCCTAATTGTCATAAAAAAAAATACAACCAAAGCCCTGAATCCAGCCAAAGTACATAGATTCCACACAATGCAGAGAGTGACCCTGAAGTTGCACTTACTTGATGTAGTAGGGCACTTTGTTGGGGGAAATGGCACGCTCCCACGGTATCTGCACCGAACCTGTGCAAACACACGGAAAGCAAATCAATTTCAGGACTGGCATGTCACGCATGAAAAGCCATTGTGCACAGCTTGTCCAGACACCGTGTCCATTCAGGCCTTCTTAACGGAGCTACTCTGGTGTACAACTGTAAACCCAAAGAGACACGTCTATTGTGTCTGGTTTCCACAGAGTGTTGGTTTGTTTGGCCCAGACGAATACAATGCGATAGGTAGAGGATTCGGTGAGACGGGGTGACTTTAGCGTTTAAACCGGCCTCCAAACTGAACCACAGGGGGTCCAGCACAGGATGAAAGAGGACAGACTGAACTGGAGGAAGCAAGAGGCACACTTATACAGAGGCATACACGCAAAGATACACACACCAGTCATTGTCCATTACTGTATCTCCACATGGCACAATGCAGACTTATATGTTGCTGCTCTGCATATGTGAAAAACACTTGCACGTACAAAGACTGAAGTAGACTCACAAATCAAAAGGCGAAGGAAGTATTCAGATCCTTTACTTAAGTAAAAGTACCAATACTACGATGTTAAAATACTCCTGCATTCAACATCCTGCAGAAAAATGATCATCCAAATGTACATAAAATATAAGAAGTATTTCTTATGCTAAAACATATCCGCTTTGACTGATAATTAATGTATATCATTAGACTGTTAATACTGACACATCAATGCAAAAGTAGCATTTTACTGTTGTAGCTGGTCGACGTGGAGTTAGTTTAAACTACTTTATAATGCAATTTGGTTGTTTAGTCCAGTTGTCCCTAAACTAAGGGTCGGGCCCCTCTAAACATACATTTATATAACTCTACTTGACTCTATCTTTGTTTTTTTGGAGTAAATATTGTTGATTTTTGTCTCTTTGAGCTTTGAACAGTTATTTAAATGAAACGAAATACTGAAAAAAATGCATGTTGAAGCATTAAAAACCCACACAGACACAGACGC
The DNA here is from genome assembly GCF_027596085.1 of Anoplopoma fimbria. NCBI lineage: Eukaryota > Metazoa > Chordata > Actinopteri > Perciformes > Anoplopomatidae > Anoplopoma > Anoplopoma fimbria. Next base: position 16,936,912 of record NC_072452.1, read on the forward strand.
AGACACAGACGCTCCTGCAGGGCGCAGTGGGCTGAGCTGGCAGTGGGGTATAGTGCTATATAAGCCCCAGTGTGGCATCTCTGAGCCAGCGTGACAGCAGTAAAAAGTGGATGAGGTTTGGTGAGGACATTGGAAGCACACAAGCACACAGCACTTCAGATTCACTCACACAGGGAGCCCTTCAACACACATCAGTTTAAATTAGGTTAAAAAAACAAAAAAACATTTTCAGCCCTCCTGCTGCATCTCTGTAGCCTTTGAAGAGCAGCAGGTAAAATAAGACACAGAATTCACAAATATGTATCTCTGCTCATATTAGAGCGATGACGGATCTGACGAGCTTCGCTGGGGATGTTTATCGCAACAGTGTGCTGGAACTGATGAAGACAGACGTACAAAGCCTGCCAGCTCCACCTCTAACCCAAATACACACACAAAACACACACGCCGTGTTTTATAGCCTTATCCTAACAAAGGTTTAACACACCTAACCTGTTCATCCCCCTACACTCTGAGACTGTCTTGGCACAGATTGGGGCAAAATGAGGAACCAACTTCAAATAGCAGTAGAGGAACCTTACTGGAAAGGAAGTGCTGCGATCCGGGGCCAAAGTCTCTGTGTGCATCCTGGAGCTGCTTCAGCCGCTCCTCTATGGAAGCCTGAGGACAAACACACACACATGCAGAGTTAAATCAAAGGGAATCGTGCTGTTCATCTGTCTATGCTACAAATCCCCCAAAGAAAGAAACATTCGCACACAGACCACGTGTTTCTCCGCCATTAGTTAACTACGGAATATAAATTTCCTCTGTTGGCCCTCTTGAAGGACTTTGAAAGCCTTTGAAGAGCGGCAGGTAGGAAATGAAGACAGAGATTACCAAATAATACATTTTGTTGAAATGAGGACAACGGCACCTGGTTGGCAAAGTCAGTGTGGAAAAGAGGAAGAAGATGATGAAATTAAGCGGGGGGGGTTGCAAAGCCTCACATGTCTTGCATCAATAACCACGCAGACTGAGAGAGAGAAAATTAAGTTTGTAAAAGCATTTCATATCACTTACTGTATGTGTCCCACCAAATTGGATTTAGCCAGCCTAATCCTGGTTTATTTGAAATGTATTGGATTTGGTACATGAATAGTTGTCAGCTGGATGTTTGAGACAATGGGAGGTAAATCTACTCGCTGTGAGGTAGAGAGACGGATAAAGAGAGGAGGAGAATTGAAAAAAATTGTGAGGGGCCTTTAGACTTTAAAGAGAAGCACAGCAAATGAGTCGTAATGTGTTAAGTTAGATATATTAAGTTGACATTTCTCAGTGTACACACGTCATTGCTCCCTCGGGAGAAAACAAAACAATATAATCTGGAGCATGATTTAAATTGGTTGGGACCAATATAGAGCATTGTCAATGTGCCGTCGAGATGTTACTGCCAACTATGTGGTGTTGTACAATCTATTTGTTGTACAGGCAATTTGGGTTGCCATAAGGAAGACAAATGACTGAATTATCCATGATCGACAAATATTAGCAAATCAAATTTGGAAATACATTTTCACAGAGCAGCCAAAATCATCAGGGCACAGGATGTTGCCGGGATTCATCGTTTATCATTTTAATTAAGAGAGAAATACGACAGAAAGGGAGACAAAGAAAAAAAGGTTCCTCCAATCTGTTTGCTTTCAAAGTGAAAGATAGCAGGTCAGTGCATCTTATTGGGTTGAAATTAATTAATGTGGAAAAGTAGGGATAGCAGATCGACCGGGCTGCAAGCAAGGCAGCTCAAATACGTTTTTTTTTCTCTCAAAAGCCATTTGAAACACCTTTCTCATCATATGTCTCCTGGGCTCTACTATCACAGAAACTCAGAGAACAATTCAAGATCTGGGAGATGAATATCTGCTGGTCACTATGGATACTGAAAGCCTTTTTAACAGTGTTGATCATCGGGGGGGCCGATTAAAGGCTTACTTCTTGAATCAAAGACCAAAGGACACACTACCAACTGCTGCGCACAGTGCATCAAAGATTTAGCAGAAATTGTCCTGGGAAAGAACATTTTAATTTTACCTCCAACGCAAAGGGACATCAATGACGAGAAAGATGAGTCCCAATCTCTTTCTTTTCTATGTAGCTCGTTACAAACGACCCTTTCCTAAAAATACATGAGACGGTTTGTAGAGCATGTCATGATAATTCAGGCTCCGGAAAGTTTGGCATCCGAATTTCAAGCCCATCTGAGTGCTTTTACCAACTGTTTAAACTTCACAATGAATCGTGACTCTTGTGAAATAAAACCTTTCAGATGCTTTAATTGAAAAAGAAGGAAGATATGCCACTGATATGTACAACAACAAGACTGACAGATGTTCCTGTTCATATGCAAGCTCATTCCATTCCACACATAAAATAAAAAGCTTGCATATCAGTCAGTATATCTGCAACTGTAGGATATGAAGTACCTCCCTGGAACAAAGAGGACTTGAACTTGATCTGTTACCTTAAAAGGACCTTATACAGCAGGAGTGGCTTTTAACAAGACACAAGCCGAGTCCCAAATCCATATTAAATAATAGCTATATACAGCATGTACTACATACTTGTCTTTATATAATGTTTAAGCAGTTATAAACATATGAAGACACCATTTTACACTAACATGAAATGAAACAATAAATGTGACATCAGATGTCAGTCAAATTGAAAGCTGCAACCAATTAAACTTCACAAAGAGACATCAAGATATATATATTTTTTAGGGTCTAATACTTTTGTTTTCCAAGATTTTTTGAAGCAGCTTTACATCCACCCACTTTTTTAGCAGCTGTCAGCTGCTCCTCTATTTCCTTTGTGCATTGAATAGTATGCATCCACAGCACACTCAAGAATGAACCGTATGCATGTCTGGTTTGAGAAAACTTTATTCTATCATTTTTCTATCATAAACACCTTATACTCTATCAACCTGCTTAGAATGGGTGTGTATTGTGGATTTGGGACACAGCATGAGAGACTACAGCCATGCTAGCTGCTCTGTCGTCATAAAAGTCATTAAAATACTTCATCTGGGAACCATAAATGTCTGTACAAAGTTTAACGCTACTACTTCCAAAAAACAGTATTGCCCTCTTTAGCAAAACTACTAAAAACCAGCTGCTACATAAAATATTCAAATCTGTGCTGAGATTTTGCAGTATGTGATGGTGCCTAGCTGTGATTTGTTGCTGCAAACAGACCAATATCAGACCAAAGCAATTAACACTATTTGCCTCACTCAAAGCTGAGATAACACTGGCTAACAAATCAAACCCACAGCTTTTCTAAACACGATTCTCCTCTTGAACTATTTCTGTCCTGGTTATTTCAGGGCAAAAGAAGAAACACGAAAGCCGCAAACATTCAGGGAGCAGTGAGTGTGAAAAGTGGACATTTATTTCTAGGAATTGTTGCAGGGACGTTAATATCATCATGTTCAGACGGCAGACAGAGACAGACAGTAGGAGTTGCAATTAAACATAATGACGAGGCTGTGAACAGCAGGCTGTGGAGAAGGTGGTGACATGAAGGTTATCTAATTGGAATGGGGTGTTCTCACTTGAGTGGATGTTGTTGTGCTTGTAGGAGCACTACAGAGGTTGCTAGTGGAGGTAATGCTCGCTGGATAACGCATCCATACATTCAGCTAAGCATCAAGGGGGAGGCAAGTCCACTTCAGGGAATTCAATGCACTTTATCCTTGACATTTTTAAAGGTCTTTGAGAATAAATGCCTTGGATCCATTGAAGAATTGCCCTATCCATGCAACTGTAAATAAATACATAACTAATGCCATGTAAATGTTTTTCTTCTCTCCTTTAAATGTGTTCATTGAAAAAAATATGTTGTGCTCAACTCATCACATGAATGAAGTGCTGCTGAAATACAACAGCTGTTAGAAATCAGATCCATAACGAGACTGTTAGAATTTTATGTGGATAGAAATGTATCTAAATATACATTTGCATATTTTAAAATAGTTTCTGAAGCTCAGATTATCACTATAAACCCCAGCCCTTTTACTACATACATTTTAACTTTACTTATTGTAACACATTTATCAACTGACCATTTTTCCAAAAAAAACCAACTAATTTTGTCAATCATTTCAATTAATTATTCCTTTATTCTTCTCAGTTTACTTTCATCCTGATGGGTTACACAACATAAGAAAGAGTCAAGCAGGTAATTAATTTGAAATGAACTGAGAAGAATTACACATATGGCTTGTTATCCATCTCCTTAATCACACAGTTGTCCTTCACAAGCTCAAATAGACATAAAGGACATGTTGTAAAGCAGTTGGAGGCCTGGGGTATGGGCACTATTTGAGCCTAGGAAAAACTCTTAACTTGCATTAGGACCAACATAACACATGGAATCACTCCCGAATGTCTCCCTTGAATTTGACTGCTGGAAAAGCTGCTGCTGACAATGTCAAACACACCACGCAGACCCAGCAGTAAACTCTACCTGAAGCACTTTCCATCTGCTGTTCAGATGCTCCAGGGCACGGGCGTTCTCCATCGACAAATGGACATCGGAGATAGCCAGCTGGTGGGCCAGATCATTGATGTGCTTCATGCCCTCCTTCACTTGGGTTAGCTCCTCCTTAAATAACTGCAGAAGGGTGAGAGAACGGGAGACGGGCAGAAGGGTAAGGGAGAGGGGGGTAGGAAAAGAGGAAACAGTTATTTAACATTTTATATTCAGACACTGGCAGACTTGAGTCTGAAACAACTTCACCCAAATTAAATAAAAGACAAAAATCAATTGAAATCTGATTTGTTTTTGCTGCCAGCTCTGTTCTGTCTAGGAAAATATTTTGCAGCAATATATCAACATAAATCAAAGTGAAACAAATCTACAATGGTATTGGAACAGCACTAGCCTCTGTCCATTGTAGATTTTACATGTAAAAACAATGAGGGAAAACAGCAAATGTAAACAGTCATATTTTTTACTACTTTTTTTGGCATTACACACATAAAAGAGTTGGAGTGAAAGTTAATAAAAGGCATTAAATACTAGAGAACTGCATGGCATGAACTAATGCACACTCATCCCTTTGACAGCCTGAAGTCACATGTTTTTTAAGGATTGCTTTCATGCATTTCTTTCTAAGAGTGTCATTTGAATGACAGGATGTGAATAATTGTAAAAACATAAAAATAATGTTCAAACCCAAATTTGAAGGGAGAGTGGGGTAAAGTGAGACATTTTTTACATTTGCTCCCCTCTAAGCGAGCTAAAATGACATATCAGTAAAATGTACACATTTACCATTAATTCAGGATGTTTCCTAGCCATGGAAATTATCAGAATGAATTCAGGACGAAGGGCAGTGAAAATATGATTGTTTTTTAAAAAGTGGTCTTGTGTCTCACTTTACACCATCTCAGGGAGACAGACCAGCGAAATCAATGGGGTTTTCTTGCGAAAGCAAGAAAATTTACTTTAACATGCAAAAAATATATTTTTGTGAAAAAAACATGCTTACCACAGCACCAGGAGGTTCTCTCCTTCATGGCCAAGGGGAAATGGGAGGGGCTTGAAAACATAATGGTCACATGACCACAAATGTGTCCCGTTGCCTAGATACAGGGGGTGTCTCACATTACCCAATGTCTCACATTACCCCGTTCTCCCTATTTAATATATAACAATTTCTAACCCTGTAGAATTCCTCTGTAAATTGATTTTTTTAATGGCAGAACATCAATCCCTGATATCTGCAAAATGTGCTTACTGAGTTTAGAGACCAGCAGTGACAATGTGAAAGGGAGAGGCAACAAAATGACAAGCAGAAATATAAAAAATGCATTACTGTTATCATGTGTCTTAGAGTGAAGAGGTGAAATAGTTAATTTTGTCAATCAAAAGGAAATTAATATGCAACTATTTTGATAACTGATTCATTTTTTTCTAGCAGATGGTTCCATCTTTTAAATGTGAGGTTTTGCTGCTTTTTTTCAGTTTCTTGTGATAGTAACAGAAATATTTTTGGGGTTTTGGACCATTGATTGGAAAACAAGATATTTGAAATGTCTCCTTGGGGTTTTGTGAGACTGTGACAGGCATATTTTACGATTATAAGAAAATAAGCCTTACTCACAGTCCTTTACGTGTATGCGAGCATAAGGTGTATTTTTGCCCCATTGGCATGCATCCATGTGTGTGCTTTTTATCTGTCTGTCTGTAAATGTGAGTGAGTAACAGATGAGGCCAATTGACAAGCCTGCCCTAAACCCCGAGCTGAACATGTGCTGTCTGTGACAGTGACATAATTATTGTGAAGGGCCCACACTTCTAATGAATAGTGCCACACAATTACATGCAGCAGCGGCACCTCGGCACTCCATAATGACTGAACCAATGACCTGCCATTTGTCTAACAACATCTATTTAACTGGGGGATTGCCATCTCACCGTGTCAGTTTGAAGTGCCACGTCCTTGTCATCATCTGTCACATCACAGCTACTCTATCAGGGATGTGTTCACAGGCAACCAAAACAAACCTTTTAAAGCAACGCAGCCAGATACACACCTCTAACTTATTCATTAGTAAAATATCACTGCTGTTTTTTTGTGATAAGAATAAATCTGGATGTCTGTGTTTTGATGTTTGTTTAAAATGTGTCACAATATTTTTTTAAGGGTTAGCCTGGGGCGATTATCTCAAAAGAGACAATTAAGTTGCTCCGCAGGTTAAAGCAACTTATATCTGGGATTCATGATAATGTGTCTGCGTGTGGAAGCGTATGTGCATGAGAGAGATAAGGAGAAAGAGAGAGCTTGTTTCATCTGTCTACCTTGGTGGCGTCTATGTGATCCTGCAGAGAGTCGATGAAGAGATCTCCAACGGGCTCCCAGGCGTCCCTTACCCCCTCTGCCTGCTCCAGGGCCACCGCCAGCTCCTCCATCGCTGCCTGGATCTGTAGTAGACGTTCTAATGTCCTCTCCATGTGTCTTGGGGTTTAGTTGAAAACATAATTCCTTACAGTTAATGCCTGCACCATCAAAATTTGGAGCAAATGCAAGCAAATAAATCTGTCAAATTCCACAGAGCATGCAGACAAACACATAATTTATTCAAATTTACAGAATGTCCTTTCAGTACAATTGTGTGCAAATTATTTTATACCATCGTTTCATATTCTAAGTGCTTTGTCTTCGAAAACATGTTTTAATATTCTAGTGAGCTCTGAATGTTCTTCGATCTAAAACTTGATAAATTCATTTTCCTAATTGTTTCTGTAATGGATTATATTTGCCAGATTTTGTAATCATGTTTTGGTAATTGTATTATGGGTAATGTATTGCAGCATAACCCTGCACTCACAGTCACAGGGAGAAATAACATTCGACTTCATAGCTTGAGTAGTTACAGGCATGTTGCTGTTTATGGCAAATTTAGCCCAAACAATATATTAATAAATGAGGCAATCCTTTCCCTCTTTTATTAAATTCAAGCATGATCCAGAAAAACTATCAACTCAAAAATCTTCGATTTTGGAGAAAGTTTCATGAGCACATAGAGAATTCACTAAACTCCCCAATGACCTATAATTAAAAATATTCACTAAAACAGTAATTTAAAGTCTCTCAGAGGACACAAACTGATGGTTGAGGTGGAGCTGGTTTTAACTACCTTATACCGTTTGATAGTTAAGTCTTGATTCCAAACTAGGTGTCGGGCTCCTCCAAAGGGTCACAAGCTGAATCTGACGGGTCATGAGATGATAATAATTGGAGAGGAAAGAGGAAAAAATAGAAAACAAAACTTCTTGCGACACTAATGTTTGTGTCATTTTGGGACTTTTTGCTTTTTTTGTAAAATCTTTTGTGAGTCTTTTTATTTATTGAGTTTAATTATTCAAATAACACAACAGTTAGTTTAGAAGAGTAATGTCTCTTTGATAGAACTGCTACCAACTCATATGAAATGTGACAATGGGCCAATGTTTTTTTTAAAGGGTTTCCAAACCAAAAAGGTGGGGAACCACTGGTTGAAGTCCAAATAATGATTGATAAAATCTTATCTATGCTTATCATGAGTTTTTTATTTAATGTAAAATCTTTTAATCTGTAAATAACTTTTAACCTCAGCTATATGTAAATGTGGTGTCAGTGTCAATATTTTCACATGAAGATAAAGTAGCATCCAGTGGAATACACTAAAGTCAACCATAAGTACTTCACAATTGCACATAAATAAAGTGCTTTCCACTACTGCAGAAACCACATTCAATCTACACACAAGACAAAAGAAGTGTCTGACCTATGGCGATCCACGCAGCGTGCAGTCAACTTCTCCCACAGGTCGCTGGACACGTTTGCCTGCTTCCACACTGACCGGCTTACGTCTAAGATCCGCCGACGTGGAGACACCTCTGCAGAGGGTGGAAGAGGTTGGACAGGGCCACGCAGGGGTAAAAGCATAATGGTGCAAAGGAGGAAGTAACAGGGGTTAGAGGTCAGACTACAACAAGAGCTATGACTGGAAACATTGACTCTGTGAAATGAAAGACGGAGGAGGGAAGGGTGCAAAACACGTTGGACACATAAGGAAAACACAATAAAGTAGATTGCTGCAGTATTTCCCAAGTGGGCTTCCAGTGCTGAGAGCCAAACAGTAAGAAAGAGGACGTTATTGATCTGAGCCGATGGTATAGTAGAGCTGGACCTAATTGGCCCCGACCCGGACACTTTCCCTTAACCCAGTGTGGCACCAGAGGACGGATCACTGCTAATAACTATTTATGGGACATTTCACCTGCATGGGTCCTACCAAATGAACTCCACGGGGCTTAGCAGAGGGAGGTTGTGAGTATGATATTTTGGCTGGCGCAGCAGTTGGCACAGAGTGTGAGGGGAGCAGACCTTTTCCATCGGTCAGGGTCTCCTCTGGCTCCTGGAAGGGATGCTGAGCCAGAAAGGCCTGGGCAGACTCCAACACTGAGTAGATGAACGGCCCGCGAGACTTGACATCCTCCATGAATGCCTGTCGGGAGACAAACAGAGAGGGGAGAGTGTTTCTAAGTGGAAGAGAATGAAAGACATAAGCTGTTTTCAAACTAGAGTGCTGGTTGATGCTGATGAGCATGAGTCCTGTAGGCTAAGCTGAATGTGTGTCTACTCCTCAAATTAAACTAATAATGACCAAAAGTAATGCCAATACTTGGCTGGTTCGAGCTTCTCAATGTGAGGATTTGCAATATTTTTTTTATTTTCATTGTATTGGATATATATATGGTTGGTGGATCAGTTGTGACATTTTATAGACTAAACATTAATAATTAACATATTGATTTACAATAAAACAATAGTTAGTTGTGTCCCTAGTGCATTCTAACAGATCTTAATCCTAATGACAAACATTTTTAGGATTATCTACAGGAAACTGAACCTCAAACTGAAACAAACGTCTTTTGTGGGAAATTCCATGTTAGCATGCTTCGCTTAAACACATGATGGTAAACTGACAAATAGTGTTGAATGTTGATGGCAAAATTAGTCATAGTCCGATCTCATGAGGCTCCTAGATTCTAGACTTATTACTGTACATTTGGAAAAAATTTAACAAAAAAGTGAATGTTTCGTGGCAGCATGTCTTTCAAAAGACTTGAAAAGGCTTCCAGACAAACCACAATGGCCAATGACCTGAATAAATAAACCTGACTCAGCCTCCATTTATCTGTTATTGCCAGTGATTCACAACATGTCCAGGAACACACAGTAGAGTGTATGTCTAGCCTCCATTATTTACGGTGGCGTTTTCATTGCCTTAGATGAACTGATGTATCACCGGTGACCACCTAAGTATAAATACCTGGTACATAAAAGGTGGTAATATTTCCAGCCTTGGAAAGTGGACGAGGATCACTTGAAGGCAGACCAGCACACAGTGGATTACTGGGTACTGACATATGTTTTGTCTCTCAAATTGGGGCAAAAGAAGACACATTTGTTGCATTTGTAGGAGTGTGTCTGTCCATAACCACATATTAATTTTAGAAATGCAGACTTCGGAGGATCCTTTGTTGGGGAGAAAGCCGTCAGTTACAGCTTTCATGCTGAAACAAAGTGCAACATTAGTAAGTAGAGAAGACTCAAAAAGTCAGAAAACTTTAGCCACCATAGAGAAAGAGTGCAATTAAGTCCCGCCTACACTGGAGGGGAAACAATTCATTGCTCTCCATTGACTTTGTATTGTGTGAAGGTTCCTCCCTGTCACTTTCGCCTGCTAGCAAACAACAGAATAATGCCTATAAGCTGCTGTGCGGTGGGATGCACTACCAACAGGGAACCCAGAACTAAGTTTGAATAAACTGCCAAACCCCAAAACTAAGGATACAGGCAACGAGAAGTGAGGCCTCAGCAGTAAAAAGGGGAACTAGTGGAGATCCTGACAACTCAATAAGACTAACATTACGTGTGAAATAAGCATTTTGTCAGTTCAGCTCTGTAAGTTAAGCTAAAGCATTTTGACAGTATGCAACTTGTGGAATGTGGCTAAATCAGAGCCCCATACAGCATTATGATGCAAGTGCCTTAGCTAACTACTGTAACTCACTAACACATAGCTAACATTAGCTTTACACTTTTCAGAGTATATCATGTTGCACTCTGTCTCTATAATCTACTGGTTGAACTAGAACAAATGAGGCTTTAGCCAAGAAAAGTCTGAGAGTATTTAATTGAGCAAGGGTGTGTTCGATTATTTAAAAGTTTACTTTTATTAATGTGTTATTTCTATACATGTATTTAAAAGTTACACAGGCTGCATTTAAGATGACACCAAACACACACATACCAGAAACACCAAATGGCATTCATGAGAGAAAATTTGTTTGAATACATGGGTTAAATAGGAATCACTGATCACACACACATACACACACAGCAAAGATCTACTGGCAGGACCGCATGAGATTGCATGGCTGTGAGCTAGTACTGAGAGCCCAGGGCACAGTTGGACTACTGGGAGTACTGATCAGCTTGCCGCCACACACATAGAGAGCCAATTAGCTGGAGAGCCCGGCTCCACTGGTCCTCCTTATGCAAGACACACACATATATATACAGGCCTTCACTCCACCCCTGACCAGACCCCCAGAGCCTCCCAAGAGCCTTGAAGAAAGCCAGAGTGTCAACCTTCTTCATTCCTCTACACTAGTCTTTGTTCTGTATAAAACACTCTGCAGGTGTGGGAATTAATGCCAGCTCTCTTCAAAGTAATTTATTTAGGTGAAGCCAGCGTGCTCAATCCTTTTACGCTATGAAGAGATTACAATTTCAGCTGAAAATCTACATTACTGGCTGGAATTAGCGGGCGTAGTGCGATGCAGCAGTGACAGTGTTTCAGCTTCAGGACCAGAGCCTGGCAGGCCTGATAACAGCCAATGAAACACCAGCAAACACCAGCCGGCGCCGAGCAAACATGCAAAAGTGTGTAACGGTGGGGAGCTGTGGCCTGAGATAAGGTTCCCACTGCAACAGTCATGGAGAAAACTATTTTCTCTAATCACAAACCAATCCCCTCTTCTTCTTCACATCCTCACTTCCTGTCCTTTCCTTTCCCTTTCCCCTCTTTTCATCCTCTCTAGCGCTCTTTATTCTCTCCATACTCTCTTTAGCTGCTTTGCTGGCCAAAGATGAGCTGAGCTACGGATTCCCTGAGCCAGCTGTCATGTTAAAACTTTAATTCCAGCTAAATTTCACACTCGGAGGCTTCATCTATGGTTGAAGGAACATTAAGAGCGAAGCCTTCAGATCAGATTAAGATACATTATGCATGGGGTAGAGAAAGTCAGGGGGGGAAATTACTTCATTGACTCCATTTCGTCTAAACATGTTGATGGCATTCCTCTTAGTCCTCCCTCAGTGTGTTTCTGACTACACAGAGGAGGAGGAATTTTTATTTCATTATCCCTGTCGCATGAGGCAGAGAAGATTCTGCAGCTGCTGCAGATGCACAAAATCCCTCCCATTGCCGAAGTCATTCACTTATCCCAGCACCCACACACACACACACACACACACACACACACACACACACACACACACACACACACACACACACACACACACACACACACACACACACACACACACACACACACACACACACACACACACACACACACACACACACACACACACAACCGTCACAGACATATCTTAGCGCCCAAACTCCCCTCCTTCACCACCCCAAATAGACACACAATGAACATGCTCCCAAACCAATACACATACAAAGGAACACACACACACACACGCACACACACAAAATGTAGCACAGAGAGAAATCTTCCCACACTCAAAAACGACATCAGAATAAATCCACTTAAGATCAATAATTCACATTTCTTAAAACGCCCTAATTCTCTATAGAAAACTGGGATGCAATTTCCCTCTCTGCTTTGTCGGAAAAGTTTTAGAGCGACCAAACGCTGCAGACCGAGGCTTCTCCGATTATAAAGGCGTGCTGAGCTGAAAATGGAACGTTGGAAGAAAAAGAGGGAGAGGAGAGGAGAGCAGGCATGTTCAACAGAGAATCCTATGAATGACTTAGTGAATTGTTGAGGCTTGTGCATCACTAAGCAGCTCCATCAATGTTGGAGGGATAGCTGGGGAAAGAAGGAAGATGAACTACGGTCTTAAAGCATGAAACACAGATAATGTGCATCCAAAAGAATGTGATGAGGAGGGAAGAGATAAATAAAGAGGGTCAGTAAGGGTGGAAGAAGCAACTGCAGGATTGTGTATAAGTGAGAGTGGTGTTGTTTCTCCATTGTCCTGTTAATTGGGAGGATGATTCCACTGTGCACCCGTCCAGATGGGAGTTGGAGCAGGATTAAACGGTATGCCACAACCTTCATGCTGTCGATACAAGTCACCTTTCAGAAACACTGCACAAACTGACAGCACAGAAAATTGGAAAGAGGGTGGAAAGGGACACTCTGCTGTACTTACACAACCAATTACGAGTGTGAGTGTGTGTGTGTGTGTGTGTGTGTGTGTGTGTGTGTGTGTGTGTGTGTGTGTGTGTGTGTGTGTGTGTGTGTGTGTGTGTGTGTGTGTGTGTGTGTGTGTGTTTCTTTCTATCTGAACCAGTTCCAGTTCCTGAGATCCATCACCCACAACTAAGGTGATTTACCAGAAAATGAAAGAACATCCTGAACATCCCGAGCATCCCAGGTGGCGTTTCTCCAAATACTTTCTGTCACACAGGAGCAAGAATAGCGTAACGTTTACCCTTCACACACCCACACACCCACACACACACACACACACACACACACACACACACACACACACACACACACACACACACACACCTTCAAGTACATTTTAGTGTCTTCATTTGAATCTTTATTGTTCTCTTTATTTAGACATTGTGGTATATGGATTTAATCAAATAATCTGAATAATAAGCTTTACCTCTGCAAAAATGTAGCTACTGCGTCAGAATCTGCTTGTTGTCTGGAGCTATTTTTGAGCAGGCCCCTAACAGTAAGACAGGTGCACACAAACACAAACACACACACACACACACACACACACACACACACACACACACACACACACACACACACACACACACACACACACACACACCTGCCTTCTGGGCATAGCCTGTCTGTACCGACTTTATGAGAGTCTCCCCCAACACAGCGCACAAAGGGCTATATGACATGTCAATTAAAAATGTTTTCAGCGGAGAGACTTTCCTGCCTTAAAGACATCCTGGGAATTTGGTTTTGTCCCACTAGTAGATGTCTTTAACACACAAAAGCCATTACTTTCTTTTGATCTGCCCAATGAAACAATAAAGATACTCACATAGTATTGAAACTCTCTCCAATTATTCTGTCAGCTTGCTAAATACAGGAAGTCTGATATGACTGTATGTATTTAACGCTACCAGTTACCAGAGGCTTTCTGCTCATTGTGCGTTAACACTGTAACGAGGGGGTCAAAGACCCTACACAAAGCTGTGCTTCACAGACATATCTGTGACTTTGTGGTTAGTTTAGTTGCACCTGTTAATTAACACCTGTAGTTTGGTGCTCTTAGGAAAAGCCCCAAACCAACTTCAACCTAAAAAGAAGAGGTCTAATTTATCAAAATAATAGTAATAATAATAATACTCTTGTGTGGGAGTGCAGATTCTTTCAAAAGAGAAGGCTAATCTCTACAAGGCAAAAGCACCTCATTCCACTGCAGTAAGCGATGAAGATGGGTAAGAGACTGGAGGAGACAAGGATAATGAGATCAACCCCTGTATAGTGGTTAAAGGTCCTGCACATACACACAGAAGCTTTATCTCAACAAGATAAATACCAGCTATCAGTCTTGAAGAGCTGCGGCATCACACTGACATGAGAAACGTTGGCTAAATGAAATCAATATATATCAAAAATTACATTAAAAAAATGTAATTATCGTATTCAAGCGTCAACTTAAACTCTTGATATCTTGTTGACGGATTTCCTGAATCACCCTTAATTTCTATCTTAAAAAACAAAAACATTTTTTTTAATATTCTATTGTTTTCAGGGAAGATTAAAATTTGTGCAGATTTTCGTCACTTCTCTGGTGAGGTGAAATATATCTTACATTATATTTATCGGCTATAAAACATGCAACCAAACTGGAATCTGTCCACACAGACTTGGAGGGCTGGAAGAAGCTTGTTGTATGTTGCAAATGTTATTCTGTCTGTATTTCTAAAAGGGAAAATAAACAGACAACATTTCTATGATCCCAGATTTTAGAGAAAGTATTAGTTCCCTGCGCTCAATAAGATGAAGTAAATATTTATTGGAAAGATAAACAAGCACTAATTTGTGTCATGATCAATACGGTCTCAGTCTCTGGGTTTGTGAGCTTGTGTGCCCTTCTCTCCACACAAGCCCTTGAAGGGATTTACAAGCCAGTTCAAATCACTGAACCGTGGAGGAATTATCTAGGAGGAGGAGGAGGAGGTGGCTCACTTCTCTGTCAGCAACTCTTACGGAAGTTCCCTAAAGCCTTGAACTTTAATAATATAAAAAATAAAATGTTAAGATGGCTACTAATCCTATCATCTTACTATTGGATAATGAAAAATAAAACACCTGATAAAAACACTTGTTTGTAGCCTTTATTCGGCCCACATATCACCGTCGACTGATCGGCAGTAACTAGACACTCAGGTGTCTCAGTGGTGAGCAACACTAATATATTTACCAAAGAGACACTGGATTTAAAAAAAAATCATGGTTGTACTGTGCAGATTGTGTGTTTGTGTGGTTTATGTGTTGCCCTTTGTCCTGTTACAAATAATCCCCAAGACCAGACGCAGCTTTCCTGAATAAATGACACAAAAAAAGATGCACAAAACCCTTGAGCTCAGTTAAATGTCTTAAAATAAAAACTGTCTACTGCCTTGTTTTTCAATCTAGAGCTGCAGCGATCAGTCAATGTACAGATCAGTATTATATTGATGATCGATTCATTGTTTTAAGTCAAATTTGAAGCAAAAAAGCAAACCTTTGATGATTGCAGCTTCCTCAAACATGATAAATAATTATTTTTCTTGTCATTTATTATAGTAAAATGGAGTATCTTTCGGCTTTTGAAATTCTATCATTCTTCTACCATCAGATGCTTTATAGACCAAATGATTAACTTATTAAGCAAG
Organism: Anoplopoma fimbria; assembly: GCF_027596085.1. Taxonomy (NCBI): domain Eukaryota; kingdom Metazoa; phylum Chordata; class Actinopteri; order Perciformes; family Anoplopomatidae; genus Anoplopoma; species Anoplopoma fimbria. Next base: position 16,952,640 of record NC_072452.1, read on the forward strand.
AAAATAATCTAAAGAGTAATGGAGGTGCCGCCCTAGTTCAGTCAAGTCAACTGAGTGCAAACTCATTGCTGGCTACCTGAGGCTGGTGCTGCGTGCACAAGGAAATCATGACGGAAATCATGACTCTAACAAAAGCCTCCTTGAAGCTTATGCATGACAAAAACTGCCAAAACCGAGCCAACAAGATGCAGCAAAGCTTGATGTTCCTCTTGCTTTATTGCGTAGTTACTGAAACAAGGAAAAACAGTCATGGCTGCTAGTGATGGAGACAGGAAACAGAAAGCACCTGTAGTTGAAGCTGCCCTCATCAAGGGAAGGTATTTTGAAACAACCAACAAGATTCAGTAAATAGCAAAGCTGCACATGATATGAATATACACATATCAATTAGAAGAAAAATAACAAACTGTTATAATAATCATCAGTTTATAGTCATCAATTTGACCCAGACAGATAAGATAAGATAAGATAAGATAATCCTTTATTAGTCCCGCAGCGGGGAAATGTACAGGATTACAGCAGCATAGAGGATAGTGCAAACAAGAGACATAGTAAAAAAACAAGATCAAAATAAGTATTATAAATAAGCAAATGAGCAATAAAAAAACTGTAAACAACAGTAAAGAATCCACAGTAACTGAAATATTATATATCCAGACAAAAACTATTATAACTATTGTATTGCACAGTGTATTTGTGCAATACAATAAACCACTTCTTTCCAGAGGGCTGAATTTGCACTAGACTTGGTCCTTGGTACTACCAACACACACTGCAGTGCTCAGAGCCTCACCTCCATCAATAGTAACATCTAGCTGAAACTCAGAGAAAGCAGTCTAGTATTGATTCAGGCTGGACAATAAATTCAGCTTCGACCAGTATCTTTGATATCTTCAAACTGTTATCTGCAAATGCTTCGGAAAAAATGTACAACCCATAATACCCCACTGCTCCTCATGTCACTTTACCATGTTAACTGTGTCCAGCAACAACAAAGTCACCCAACTACAAACACTGCTTCCAACCCCCAGCCTCTCACATCTCAATGACAGAGCCATCACATTGCACAGATCATAGCACATGACCCTAGGGACACCCTCAGTATATTTTTCACACTTCTCCCACATGGATGCATATATAGGGCTTTAAAGGGCACTCTGTACTGTAGCATGAGTCTTGTCCCCTCTGCCGCACACAAAGCTCACTCAATTTTTCTGAGTGCATGTGTGTTTTTGTGTGGGTGTATATAACCATGCCGTGGAAATCGATTTCCCCTTGGGCAGAATAAAGACTCCATCCCATCAGTGTTTGTACTGGAGGTGTAATATTTGCACTAAAAAAGGTATCATAATCCACATTACCTGGTGGAACTCCCTCTGGTGCTGGACGGCCCCCACGTCGCCTCCTATGGGCAGCTGCTCCGACAACTCCTCGTCCTTGGCTGTCAGCCATTCTATGATCTCCTGCAGAGAGAGCTGCAGCTTCCCGCTGTTGTCGGAGAAGGCCTCCAGCCGCACCCTGCCAACGCACACACACACACACACACACACACACACACACACACACACACACACACACACACACACACACACACACACACAGTTAGCTCAGCAAATGTTCTCCAACACACCAATGTAATACTGCAGATCACATTTGGTCACAACTAGAGATGTCAGGATTAACGGATCTTGCCTTCATCGCAAACACATGACGTCGAGGTTTCATAAATGTAAGAATAGTGGAAACAACGAAATCTATGGTGTCCTGATTCCCCATGAAAACAAATCTCTTATATCTGCCAAAAAAAGATTATTAAATCAGCCAGTGAGGGAGCATTTTGGATATCTAACTAATGTACTAAGCAGAACAGTTTAAACTCAGCAGGGAGTAGTTCACTACGTGTTACTGTGTACTTTGCGGGAATGGATATTACGAACTAGGGAAGACTATGGGGGAGGGGCTGTCTCTCTCTCTCTGTGATCCCTGTCTGTGAGGCCTACATTATGTATAGAATATTCCCATTTAACTATTATAAAATATTTTAAGTAGTCGAACATTACACTTTAAAAGCTAACTGGAGAAAGTTGTCTCATATTGTTAACACCTCCCACTATTGATAATGCTAAGACAGTATCAGCTTTGTTAACAACCAAGACATACAACTTTATAAACCTTCAATCTAAACCTTCAATTGTTATTCAGTAATGATGGGTTGTAAAAGTGGAGAGCGAAATAAAACAGGGATTTATTTTTATATCAAACAGAAACATCTAAATGCAATGTCCTATTCTACTGTATTTTGCAGAGGACGTTGAACTATCAGAAGACACATTGTGGTCCCTGCTATATGAAGGCCAATGATTTGCTGTTCCCGGAGGCCACAACTTCACCTTGAAAAAGTTATGAAGGGAACAAATAGGATTAAAAGTTGTTACACCTCACTGATCATGTCACTCCGGACAATTCTGTATCTGAATGCTGGGGGGCGATGGGGTGGCGATTTATGTCATAATTAAGTCACAATTAGAATGTGTAAATGTAATTATTTAATCGATCGTGTGCTAAACCCCTCCACCGAACATTACCAGCCCTACAGTGCAATACAAGAACAATGTTGTTTCATTATTTAACGTCTTATCATCCAGTCCATCATAAACCAGTGAGGATTCTTTTCTCAGATTTTACCGTTCAAATCAGGGATCCATTGTTTTTGAGAATTACTCAGATGTGATATAAATCTGCCTAATTGTGAGTGGTAAAGTAAGCAAGTATATGCAGAATTGGGGGACATCTGAGCCAAACCATGCATTTACAAGATCCAACATAGAGGACCCTATACAGTATGTCCTCCTGCAACAGTGTTAAATCACAACGTCACAGCAAAACAAGCATAAAGGATCTTGTGGCACATACTAGGTGGTGAGAGGTTTGTGTTGCTGCAGGTTTTTCAGGATGAACCAGGAACAAATAGCAGAGATTTGATCTGCTTGCCACCTGCCAGCAGCATGAGAGATGTCTGAGGCAACTACACCGCTCATCAGTGGCACAGCTGGCACTAGTGGGGTGAGGGGAAAGCTGTGTGAAAGTGTCCCAGTGTTTCAATTACACACCAGAAGCCGGCACTCAAATGACATTATTCCTGCACATCACAATTTGCCAGCACTGTCACATCAGAGACGAAGAGTGGGAGTGAGAGCAAGAGTCAGAGAGAGAAAGAGGCCGTCTAAGTGTCACTGCTCACGACTATAAATGAGGGGGAACGTCGCAAAAATGTAATTGGACTGATATGGAGATGAAAGCGTAAGTGAAGTCAGAGGAACATTGAAGAAGTCTGAATGTAGTAAAACAAAATAATCACAGCTTTGCGAAACCTAAGGTTAACATAAGCAAATACTGTGAGGGGTCCAAGAAAACACTCACGGCTGCACCATTAGCATGCAACCATCTGCAATGTCATGGTAGCAAATGTAGGGTAAATTGAACTGAATATTGGCAGAGATGAGGATAAGGGATGCTGATTGCAGGAGGGCATGATGGAAAAAGCTTTGCTTAGTCCATAACAGCCGTGAATACACGCATATAAATACAACAAACACACACACGCACACAAGGCATGAAAGGTTTCTGACTCAAATCAAACGAGCCCAACCCTGAGAAACGTCTAAGAGAGGCCGTCCATCAAAGGATGACCCTGGCACTTTAGCAGAGAAGTTTCAAAGCCCTTCAAACCGCACAGTTTATACACTCATACACAAACACACAAACACAGCTCACAGTACACTTACCCATCACTGCTTCCATTACACACACAGAGGGTGAGACAAATAGCGCACTGCCTGCGCTGTAATGGAAACGTCGTCACCTGGCGGGTGCTGCCAAGAACAACTCTCGCCCTGCTAAGCTGTGGGGAGGCCAGGCTAAAGGTTTGCCAGTAGAGGAGGCTGACTGACGCTGTTTTATCTCCAGTGGAAACATCATGATTTCAATTAAAGTGCTATTTATGGGCCAAGTTCTGCTGCGTTAGAGTAAGAGATGCCGGTTTTGAGTGTGTGTTAAAGTGGAAACAGGTAGGGTGTGTGCGCTCCTCTTTGTGAAGAGTAATTTGAGTTAGACATTAAACAGGCATTAATTGATTTTTTTTGGGCCACTTTGGGCCCGAGCAACAAGCTTTAAACTCAACACTGACATATAATCACCTTCTTAAGTTGATATGGTGAATTTGTTGGCAGACTGGCATTAGAAGTTGGCCTCTCTTTTAGCTCTGTGTTGGTCTCAATTATTTCCTGAGGTAAATATTATGCGTATTAGAACAACGTTGATGAAAGTGAACAAAAACAGTAAAGTTGGAAAACCTGAAACAATGAGTTGAACGAGGCAGTCCATAGAGCAGAGAGGAACTGTAGGGTCTGATAAATATTATATGGGGTTTCAACAGTATAAGCAACACCTCTTAAATTAAGACATACAAAACAAAAAAGCATTAGCCCAAGGTTGGGCAAGGATTTTCCATGGATGACCACATCAGATATCCACACAGAGTGAGGATCCACATATATGCAGATACTGTCTGCCTTGTCAAAATAAAGTGCATTTGTTAGGTCTATTTTCAGATGAGTATTAACAGCAGCAGGGTCGTGTATGTAGTTTTGAAGTTTTCATAACAGTGTAATGACAGTCACCCAGTGGAAAAGTGTGGCTTATTGGTGTGTTTTTAAACTGTTTCTGGAAAACAATGTAGTTCTGCATCACAGACAAACAACCCAGATCAAACAAATCATTAGCAGGATCAGTTCTTTTTTTTGTCTTTTCTTTTTATTTGTTGGGAATAAGAGAATTATCACCACACTTATCCTTTAAGATTCAGGTCAGGGGCTCGCCAATGTCAATATGTCAACGAAGGTCAGTACCAATGGACTAATGAGATGCTGTGTGATTTGACAGACAAGACAGACTCAACACGCAGAGTCATCTGTCGGCATCAATGACAACAGTTTCAAGATCGAAATACATCCAATCTCACTAGGGAACACATGATGCCTAAACTGGAAAAATAACGGTACTGTCATAAAAAACATTATAAGCTTTTTCATTTCCTGGATTAGCTTCAAGCAAAGGACTCAGAACTGATAAGATATGCAGCCCAACATAAGAGGGACCAACCTCTGTTATGAACCTGAATACACTGATCCATGTATCAATCAATCGGCGTGTCCTTGAGAGCGACACTGAGCTGCTATCAGCTCAACACCGTCAGTTGCTGTGGATAAGAATCACAATGCTTTGTGTGTGAATATAAAGGATGTTGCTGTTTATAGACCTTGAGCTTTATATTCAGTGTAACTCTGTGTTTTCAGAGTTGGGAAAACTCTGTTGCATGCTAATAACTGTTGTATCTCCAAATTTCTTGACAGTTAACAACCAAAGTAAATAACATGGTCAAATCCAACTCCCCAATCAGTCAGAGAGATTACAGAGAGAGGCTTAGTGCTCGGTTCAATGATTAATTAATGCATAGGAGATAGGAGGAGTGCTTCTTCTGTTTTAGGAGAGAGGAGCCAGCGAGTGTGTTGCCTCGGGGCCCAGAGAAGCTTTGAGCACAGCCCCATTTCTATCTGCTTTCTTCCCCCTCTCAATTGCAGAGATGTTGCGGGAGCTGTAAAAAAAGTGTGAGGGTGTGTGATGGGCCACGCAAAGGTGTGTATTAGGGGTGTGATGAAGACGAGACACGATATTTGGGTTCAAGATTAACACAGCAGCACTGCATTTAGTTGAAAGGTAATCAAAGGTGTGTATATGTATGTTGTTCTAGGGATGTCACACTGTGAAAGGCTTAAATTAAAGTAGATTAAGAAGGACACATTTATTGTATCATGTTGTCACTCCTAGCTAGGTTGTTAAGATTAGGTTCAGGTTTCATGATGGAGAGAGCTCAGCATTATGAAAGAGAAATAAGTGGAACGTGTCTTTCAGTTGTGTTGCATTGCATTGTGTCACCACAGCGAGGAAGTGCAAAGGAACCCTCAAGGGCAAATAATAACGTACGAAGTCCATGTATTTTTAAATGATATTGTAACACTTTTATCATAAATAAACATAAGATTGGATACGATAACAGAACAGCTTTGTTCAAATCCTTGATGTTTGGCAACTAAATGATTTGGTTAAGGTTAGGGAAATGTTTACTCTGCATGATGTCAAGAGATCATGCGAGAATCATGTTACCAAATTTTTCAGACTTTAGCCCTACCAATGCTGGATTTTTTTAGGGGGATACAGAGAACAAATAATGAGAGTTTAAAAATCCGATGACAACAAATAGGCTTTAGATAGATTTTTAAGAGAAATACTAGGTAAGCTTTTACAGTCTCTATGTTTCTCTAATCTAGTTTTGGCATCTCTGCATTGCAATTATTTTTCAATGTAACTACCAACATACACACTGATACCTATATATCTGCATTGAGCTGATAACAGTCTAGCTCAAATTCAGACTAGACTGCAGGGTGTAAAATCACCCTTTGGTACAGAGGTATGCAACCACCTACAAAGTACCTCCTAGGTCTAAATCTACAGTACTTTACAGTAGGTGCAGACATGTTAATGTTGTCATTTTGTCGGATCTGTTTTAAAATACTGCAAGAAGAATAACGAGAAGATGCAGCGACAAGACAACTGGTTGGACCTCTTTGTCATTAAACTAACTGCATTATTTCTTAATTCATTCAATACATTTTTAGTTAACTCTAAGAATGTACTCAAGGTTAATCTTTACTGTCGTAATCATGACACACACTTGCCTAAATCAAAGGCTCTAATCACAGTTGCTCACAGTGAAGCGCACTAAACATTGTAATGGGAAGTCAACAGAAACCTGATCAGTGCCTCTTGGGGCAGCTGCCGTCCCTTACCTGGATGGAAGCAGTTGTTTTGAAAGAATGTAGCCCACATTGTAAGGCTGCTGCCTGCCATGGCAGCAGTTGGTAACTGAAAGATTTTAACTCCAATATCAATAAACAATGTGGCCCAGTTGCTGTTAACTGCAAGAAGAATGTTCATGTCTTGCCAACCTTCCCTGGGTTTCTCTCTCTTTCTGCTTCACCTTTTTTTATTTCTTGCACTGTAGGGGTAGTGTGTGTCGAGTGTGAGGCATTCAGGGACTTCTCCTGTGTTGGAGGAGTTTACTGATGCCTTGCCTATAGCGTCTCTTCCAACAGCCACCTTACTGTGATTTGTGTGAAACACATTTGCTGTGTAACAAGTGCAAGACCAACCACTGGGGCCGTTTCCCAAAACTAGAAATACTGTAGATGTTTGAAGAGTAACAGCTGACGATGCCCACAGGGGTGGACACTTTTGTTGCTTCTCCTCATTACAACTATACATGGAGATTTTGAATGGGTGTAGTTTTAAATGACAATACAAGGTTAGAAAATAGGTTTGAAATGAAAAATAATAATGGCTAAATCACATGCAAATGTCAATTTCCTGAAATGTAAAAACAGTGAACTAGCTGGACTGAAAATAACTCGACTTATAACTACGTAGCTATCTAAGTTTTTTTCTGATTCACTCTGACTTTCAAGTTTCAGAACCAGTAATACAAATTAGGGGGGAAAATCCTGTTTTCTCATTTGCAGTCTGATTATGATGCTGTCATTAAATAGAATCATGACTAGCATCGCTTTAAGAACAGAAATGAAACCTTGTAATAAGAACCAGCTCGTCCTCCTCTGTATCAAAGTGACTCACCGCTATAATTAACCCACATTTAAAAACTGCCTGTGTGAATCATGAGCTCCTCCACATCATCCTCACACTTAGAAAACAAATGTACCGATACAGACTCATGATTGCTTCTGCAAAGTATGTACAGATTCCTACAGTATGTACAGTGAGCACATGCATGCCACTACGAGTGGGTTTAAGGTTTAAGTGATTCATGTATTAAAGAGGACGCTTATCATTGCTTGCATGAATCAGACACTTTATCGTAGCGTGTAAAGACGTGAATGAATCGCGTCCAATTTAATTGTTTAGATGATGATTAATAAGCATGAGAGACCACAGCTGAAAGTGTGATTAGATCCTACTTATCTCTTAAACCAGAGTGCTTTATGTTCAATATACTGCGTGTGTGTCTGTGTGTGCGTGTGTGTTTGTGTGTGGTTCTAGGGGGGCAGACAAAGTGGGGCGGCTGTGGCACATGAGGTAGAGCGCTTGTCCTGTAACCACAAGGTTGGTGGTTCAAACCCCTCTACCGGCAACATGCCAAGGTGTCCTTGAGCAAGACACCCAACCCCAGGTGCTTCATTGCAGCCCACTGCTCCTCTGGGATGGGTTAAATGCAGAGAAATAATTTCCCCATTGTGGGACTAATAAAGGCTTAATTATTATTAAGTGTTGCTCAGGTTTAATGTGAGTGTCCATGTTTTCCATCTGTATCATTATTCCTTTTTATTGCGTCTATGAAGTATTGTGTTTGTGTTCATGGGGATAAACAGATCTCAATGGTTTATATCCATTCATGTTGGTGAGTGTGAGTAGAATTATTGTGCAGATTCAGGGCTTCCATCATGGAGTTAATGTACATGATTTGGATCTGCCCACCTCGATCATTTTGATTGAGGTGTGCAGAGATCGGGGACTTCCTGTCTTCAGTTTTGTTCAACTGTTGGTTGCATTGCCGACTATTTTTCCCCACAACAGTTCCCTACAGCAAGTGCCAAAATAATATATGTTTACGTTCAAAGTAGTGTACCTGTACACCTGTACTGTAGTGGCCGTTGCTATAATAATGTGACTCCTGTCTGTCTGGAGCAAAGGAGGAAGCAACATGACATTTTGACAGCGCGCTTCACATGGAAGACAACTGTTTGTTTCCAAGTATCCAACAATCAACAGTGGTTTCTTTTGAGCAAGTGGTTATTCCTGCAACCATGACAACAAAGGTCCCCTTACCTTAAGTTAAGTAGTGGTTTAATCCTTTGTTCCATGTCATACCCGTCTCTCGGCACCATTTAAGGACAAGTAGAATGCCAAAAAACAATCTTAAACAAATAAGTCCTCAGCCAAATGCAGAAAAACAGTAATTATCATCACTACTATAGTTGTTGTTGCCGCTGCCGCTGATCTTACAATTATTACAATCATAAATAATAAAGCTTTGATTCAAAAAGGAATGCTGTCAACATATTCAGTTATAATTTGACTGAGTTAAGTTGGAACAATTTTTCCCTCTCCATTTATTCTTTTCTTTCTCTGTTAATGACACAATTTGTCAGTTTTTATTTGTATGGTACTCTGTAATTAATGCTTATATGCTCTGCCTGTTGCCTGACTCTGCTTTGTGTTTATTACTTAATGAATTCTGATTAATCAGTTGATTAACATAGTGACATGTGGAGGCTATATTTGTGTGTTTGATTTCATAGTGTGTTGTGGCCTTGAGACTTTTGCAATGTGTATGTTCTGTGGTAATTTTCAGTGCTCATATAGTTTTTTTCATGCTAACACCATGGAAACACTCTGTTGTTTTCATTACATTGCTTAAGGCAGGTTAGTTGTTGGATGTGGTTGGTTAACATTAATCAGCTTTATAATTGAAGAGAGAGGAAGTTAAGGCGAAGTAATACAAGTGAAATATCAAGCAAACAGCTCTTACACACTTTATTATGGCGTCTTTTGCCCTTTGATTAGAATTGAGACATTCACCCTCAAAATGTTTCTGCAGGAGAATATCAGATACAAACTGTCGCTAATAATGTCTTTGACATCATCACAAAGTATACAAATGTATGTGAACTCCTTATCCCACGAAGCAGTGGGCCACTTTAGCCTCCAGTCATCACAATCATTTATTTTTGAACAAGTGAAATATCATTTTCAGCAACAGGATTTTAGAGTAAATGAAACCTCGTACTGCAGGTGTCGATTAAGTTTTGCTGGTTCACAGGTAGAAGTTTAAATTTATATTGTTGTCTTTGCATACTGTGGCATAGTGGAGAGCAAGGTAGTTCTCCAATCAGAGGATCGGTGGTTCGATACCCGGCTTCGGCAGTTGATGTGTCCTTGGGCAAGACACTTAACCCCAAGTTGCTCCCGAAGGCTTGCCATCAGTGTGGACTGGATGTTGCATGAATGTTAGTTAGAGTCTGATGGTGACACCTTGCATGGTAGCCTGTCATCAGTGTGTGAATGGGTGAATGATATGTAATATACTACTGATTGTAAGTCGCTTTGGATAAAAGCGTCTGCTAAATGACTGTAATGTAATGTACCTACATGTTTAAAAATGCATTTTTCAATCTTAAATATCCAAACACAAGATTGGTCCCTGCTTTCATCCTCAAGCTGACAGACAGGAATATGTTGATTAACACCAGGTAACAACTAAATCTATATTTACTGTTTTTTTATGCTGTTAAAGATCAGTATTGATTTAACAGTAAAACATGCTAATGAACAAGAAGCCAATCATGATAATGAAGCACAAAAAACAAGCAGACTTTGTTTGATCAAAAAACATATTGATCAGGGCTTTTAACTGATTGTCCTCTTTTGACCTTCATGCAGGTTTAGGGTAAACAGTGCTCATGTACAAAGCGTGTTTCCAGTCCTTGAGCCTTCTTGTTCTTTGCAGCTCAAACAGCGAGATGCTTTCACTCTTGTGGGGATTTGATTCGCTCCAAATAAACCATTCAGCATGCCCGGGTACAGTGTGTGTGCACAGAACCTGATTATCTTCTGCTGCTCAGGGTACAGTGTGTGTGCACAGAACCTGATTATCTTCTGCTACTCAGGGTACAGTGTGTGTGCACAGAACCTGATTATCTTCTGCTGCTCGTCAAACAGCAGTCCAGAAAAGTCCCAACATTGTCTCTAATATGTGCATGACCAGCTGGGATTTGTTCATGATGTATGAAGGTACAGTTCCCGTCACAGCTTCACTCTTGTTTCATTTTAAAGCGCACACACACACTTTATTCATGTCACACCTGATTCCCCATTGGTTTGTCTAATCATTAAAATGTATCAAAGTTTGTTCACGTTTGTCCCATAAATCATGACACTGTGATTCCTCCTTTATCAATGTCTTCATTCCCTGATGTCCTTTACTGAGTGTGATACACATGATGTCAATGAGTCTCTCAAGGAAAAGAGCATGGGTTTGTGTGAGGTTATGATTTATTTTTTCTGGTAATAAGTTTGTGCTGCCCATGGATGCTAGAATTAAGTGTGAATTAATAATTCAATATAAAATATATATTATAATTTGTACCATATTATTAATGATATTGTTATATTAGGCATATATAAATATATTTTTATATTAATAGCTTTTAGAATAAAGTTGGTTCAGTGTTAAAGCTTTGATGTTGCTGCAGCTTGCTTAATTTCTCTGGGGGGTCGCTTCAGTGTGGTGATGCCTCATATAATATCGGATAACTGGTAGCTGAGCTCACTGCACTTTCCAAGTAGCTTGCCCAACATTAATTATTAAAAGGTTGAAGTTATTGATAAGCAGTCTTTGGCAAGTTACTCATGAAGTGTAATAAGTTGTGTTGTCCTTATCACTCCTTAAAAAGCAAAAGGCGAAGCTCTTCTCCTGGCCGGAGGAGGAGACCCTGCTGCCGAGTGCAGAGCTCTCCTCCTCCCACTAGAGCTTCCGACTGCTGGTTAAAGTCTGCAGCAAAGCCCAATCTGTGTCTGTTGGCGGTGGGCTGGCGGCCTCGCTGGAGTCAGATCTTAAGGAGTTTCTGGTGAACCTGCATAATTTCATCTGATTTCGCCTAGAATCTGAACCGGAGCCACCGATGACAAGTAGTAAGAATAACTTTACAGAAACAACCAATCTGCTTGTGTTTACTTATGTAGGTCATATAGAGACGTCAGTATTACATTGAGACGGTTTCACAACCAGTTAAAAGTCCCTCACAGTAACTTTGAATAAAAATGTCACCGAATGGAACCTCAGGTAAACTGAAAATGTAGGTCACATTTGAAATATTTGGCCCAGAAGCTCAAACCAAATCAATCAGTATTAAATTAATACCATGAGAATGAGCAAATATGTGCAAGGCATCCTGGGAAAATGATGCCATACTCTTACCACTGAATCCCAAAACGATTCTCAGGCAGCAGTGAAAGCAAAATCCTCCAAGCGTCTAAATGATTGAAGCGTCTAAATGATTGAAGCGTCTAAATGATTGAAGCGTCTAAATGATTGATGGCCCACACACACCTCCTATCACCCCCCACAATCCCACCCAGCAGCATCAGGTTTTCACCCCTGACCTTGAACAATATAATTATCGTTAACATGTAATTGGAGCTCAATAAGTCCTGCAGGCATTAAACTGTAACTTGCCTGAGAGGGAAATTAGCAAAGTGGAGCAGAGAACCACCAGAGGGCATTGCACTGAGCCTGGGCTGCCTGTGGGGGGGGCGCTAGAAAGGGATGGAGGAGAAGAATAGAGCTGAAGGATAGATGCTGAATGAGGAGCGTATCAACAGCTATCAGTACTTGTGAATAGAGACAGGAACATTGTTGTAATGACACAAACAGACTGAGACAAAAACAGACTCAGAGGTCTCCCTTTGCCCCCGGACAGACGCTGAGCGTGGGCGGCTGGCTCGCTGCAGTTATCCGAGACATGCGGCAAACAAATTCATAACATGCCACCAAGACACCCACACCAACATCGGTGGGCATTCCCTGCCGTGCAAAACTGGGGGGGCCCCTTGCCATGTGGCACCACGCGAATCTCCACAATGCCTCTTATTGTTACCCATGACACTTTTGTCAACTAAGTTACTTGTGAAATATATTTGAAGAAGTCATACCTTTAACCGACTACGTATTTTGTGCTGCTGCTACTACACTAGAGGAGATTTGTGATGATTCATCATCAAGCTGCCGTGTGTATGAGTGTCATAGAGTGTAAAGTACGGCTGGTCTCAGTGATGAGATACAAATACACACATGAGATGAGTACATCCCATTCAGCTGTCTTTAAAGGGATAGTCTGACATGTTTGTTTGTTTCTTTGCAGAGATGAGGAGATCAATACCACTCTGTGCTTTGAATAAGCTTACTAATGCTATAAAAACAGCCATTAAAACTTTACTCCATTGAGTAAATAGCTTAAATTCACTGAAACCACCCACTATCTCATACTGTATGTTCTTACACAATAGTTACTGGCCTCAGCAATAAGCTTGCAGTAATACATGTCATTTCTTTATATACAGTATTCATAATCAGTCAGGGGTGATTATGAGAGACAGCGTAAAAACAATGTAGCGGTCCACTTGTTTGGTGCTATTATCTCAATCCTGCGTAAGACATTAAACCACAACTTGATATAGCACAAAACACACAGCAATAAGAACAGCATGTCTACAGCTTTTTGCCCGTGGCATCAAAGCACTGTTTTGCAGTCAATAACACATGCTACGCAGCTGGTGCGTGTTGGTAGAACGGCTCACAGTGGAATGATTTTGCCTCCTTTCCATACAAGTTGCCAAAAAAAGTGATCAAGTCCCTAACCTTCTGTTATCAGCGCTGAGTCCAATTAGCTGAGCGACACTGTGTCATACTGATAAATTCTCTGTGGCTTTGCCATCTGTAAACATTTAGAGAATGCATTTTTTGCGCTATAAACTCCTTATCTTAATTTGTCTGGGTTTTTCTTCAGAAATTGCTGCTTTCACATCAGTGTGACATTTTGGAGTGGGGATTATTCTTTAGCCTTGCGAGCATTGTGACTCTAGGGACGGCAGTGTAAGGCTGACACAAATGCTTCCAAGCTTCAACCGTTGCCATGGTAATCAACAAATAGCCCATGAAATTAAGAATTGTAATCACACTTTATTCATTTTGCATCTAAATGTTTTATTATTAGTAGCGCCGCTCGAGCACTGAAACGCAGCAAAGGAGATCTGTGGATAGACAGTCTCAATAAAGCCAGTTCTTTTATTTTATATACTGACATGGTATACAGTTTATTTATTTATCCAAGGCCTACTCATGAGTTTTTTAGTTTTTTGGGGCTATCGGTGTTATTTATTTGATATATCGTTAGACAATGATAGCAAAGTAAAGTACAAGAATGAATAATGAAGTTTGACGAAAGTTTGTCAGCTTGTGTTGTTGCCGTTGTCCCACTGCCGTTTTAATGCAGCGGATTACTAGGGCCCATGCATGATGGCCACAATGGGTAGCTCCACACGTAAAAAAGCAACAGTGGGAACTACTTAGCAAATATTAGTGTGCTAACATGGTCAATTAACACGGTAAACATTGTTCCTGCTTAACATCAGCATGTTAGCATTGTCATTTTAAGCATATTAGCATGCAGATATTAGCATCGAGTGCAGCCTCACATTGCCTCTTGCTTGTCTGTGGACACTTGTTCAGAAATGAGAAGATTACCAAAGTACCAAAGAGGAAGTTTAATTTAAATCCAGTCGCGTTGCAGCGTACTATAGGGTATAATGCAGGCCTACAACAGTTTAAAGGATAGAAGGAAGCAGCCATGACTTGGAACAGAGCCACCTGTCAATCAATGCTAGACTGGCCATTATAAAGCCAGTTGTCTGCTCTTGTCCAGCCGCTGGCAATAAACGCAGTCAGACGTTTCCACTGGACAGCACTCGCCCTCAAGGGTAGACAGCTTTTCAGTGAAGCTCTTTCTCATCCATTCATTCTTACATTCTTCTTTTCCTCTGCTCCTCCCATTTCCCTGCATCCCATCTCTCCTCCATGATGATTTAATACCAGCTGTCTCCTCTCTCATCCCCTCCATCCCCTTTCTCTCTCGGCCTGATGAAGTCAGAGTGCAGCTCTGATATAAACATCCACTGCAGGCCATCCATAGTGATCTCATTACACGCGACTGCAGGGGAAACTGTCTTAACCAATTTCACAGCTAACCTCCCCCTCCCTCCTCCTAGATACGTCAGGGTCAAGAAAGCAATTAAGGGGCCAATTGTCTAAACAGGATGCCAGTTGAATAGAAGGAACAGAAATGATGCGGCAAGTTTCCAATTAAGCATAGAAGAAGAACAAACGCCCTCTAATTGTTTTGCACTGGCAAACCTCTCGAGTGTAACTTGTGGAATGGCAGTATTAACCCATAGTATATCAATAATTAATAAGCTGACAGGAAGGAGCGCTGAAGTATACATTATTGTGTGACAACACATTATTAGACAATATGTTTTTAATTGCCTGAATCCGACTGTGAATGGCAACAAGACTCGTCGGAGGAAAATGGAAAATAAACAATGAAAGAGAGTATATATAGACGTTGGACCTCATTAGGCTCCTTGTCACTGTGTGACTTAAACACAGATATTAGCACAATGTCTCCCCACAGATTCAAACAAGAAAGGACAACTGCAACAGTAATTAAAAGTAGAATTCTCACTTAATGTTCAGGTAGAAATGTACTAATTATGGGGCAATTAAGAGTCTGTATAATATAAGAACTTTGGTTATGCTAAAAGCCATCAGACACACCTAGAAAATTGCTTTGATTATTTCCATTATACATCTCTTTACTTATTGGGTGTGTGGCTCATTCGCAGCAAATGGGTTATTAAGCAAGATGTGAAACAGGAAGTTTTCTAGTTCTTTGTTCCACAGAAATGGTTGGAGGTATTCAGTAGACCGCACAGTCGTGAATATTAAAATAAACACATTACTTACTGGCTAATAAACAAACGGTTTGAAGCTAAAACGGATCAAATGTTTATAACAATTATCTGTATCCTGACAGGATCATGAAATAAATCACCTTTTTCATTTATTTTAAGACAGCAAACTTCTAAGTATACATACAATCAGATGTTTGCAGCTATTGTTGCCACGGAACAGACGATCTCCACTGAAGTTTACATATGCAGCCACCTTTTTCTCTCTCTCAGATACAAAAAGCGTCTCGGCTCTTAAAACAGCTATCTATCCCTCCAGACTGTTAGAATAAACCTCGCTATAAAAGTCCCCTTACCGGATGTTGTGGGATTTGCGTTTGATCTCGTTCCAGCAGAGGTTCATTTCTCCCGTTTGGTGCGGGCCGCCTCCTCTCAGTCTCCTGCACTCGGTCCCCTCCTCCTGGCCCTCACCGTCCACTGTGGACTGGCACGGCACACAGTGGCATCCCGGCCACGAGGGCCGCCCCGCAGCTGAGGACAAGAAACAGCAGAGGGGCACCTGGGTCAGTATGACAGACAACCTATTTCTCTTTTTTTTGATTGAGCATGCTAATAATAATAATTTTGATCTGATGTATAAAGGTAGGATAAGAACAACTCTGACCTTGGGGAAACTAAAATTCACTAAACTTCATACAATTTTGTTTACCTTTTGCCACAACGCAACATCATCGTCCATCAAATACATTCAAGCCCATGTTCCAGGTAGATTACTTTGCAATGTAAATTGCAATCGTCAAGTGAAAATCCAAAAATGATTTCTACTGCAGTGCAGTGTTGAAGTGTCTAATTAGACTTCCATGTTGTTGTCTTACAGGTGCAGGCCCTGTTTTCGGTCAAAACACCCACCCAGAATGAGTGAGCAGAGAGCAACATATAACTACCTTACCACACAAATATTAAATGGGATTGACTCTTGTTTCTATAAACAAAAATTTACTTTTACCCATTTTACAATTTGAACACATTTATACCAAACAACGTATACTTAAAACCAACTAATATTAAGTGATTTCCCTGGAATTGATTTTCCACCAGGAAGAATCCTCAGTGACACAACATTCTCTATTTTGGGAGGTAATCAGCAGGTTTACTGTAAGTTAAGACCTGATCAATGAAAGGGGAAACCTCGGGACACATGAATCCTTAACATGAATAATCTGTCTGGTCCATGACAAGATAATGAAAAGACTGTGCAAGGCAGAAAAAAATAAAGGTAAAAATCAGCTGAGCATAAAGCTGCAGAGAGATACCTCTCCGGTCTACCTCTAGGTAACAAACCCATCTCGTTAAAGAAAGCACAATGCAAGTGCTCATAAATGTGAAGAAGCGCCACACACACAAGAAGTCTAGTCAACAAATCAGAGTCAAATTGAATAACTGTGTCCTGTGTGCAAAATAGAAAACCTGAATCATGAGACGCCAGCAGTTTTATCCCATTATTCCATTCCATTAAACCCAAGGAAACAAACGCGGACAAAAAGCCTCTTATTTTTCACAGACTTTTAGAGTGAAGAGGCATCTGAGGCTGGACTTGAAGAGGTGCAATCCCCTTGATGGAGCTGTGGGGGGAAAACATATCAAGGAGGCAGCCCACACAGACACACAGACACACACACAGACACACACACACACACACACACACACACACACACACACACACACACACACACACACACACACACACACACACACACACACACACACACACACACACACACACACAGTAAAAAGTGGCAGAAGAAGCTTTCCCCGGTTCACAGGTCATGATAAATCTTGTGTTTGGTCACTGGGCTGTCAGAGGCTTCCTGTCTTTTCTGTTCATGACAACCTTTACCTCAGCAGCAGCTGGGCCTCTCAGCTAACACCTTCTGCCTTATAACACACTCACACACACACAAAAACACACACACATACACACACCGTATAACCAGGAGCTTCCCTTGTGCTTCGTCAGAAGGCTCTTATCACATCGTTTTTTTAAACTGGTCAATCCAATTCTTCCCTGCTGGAGGGCTCAACCTCCAACCTCTACAGCAGCAGTCAGCCATCCATCTAAGCCAACACACACACACACACACGCACACACACACACACACACACACACACACACACACACACACACACACACACACACACACACACACACACACACGAATTGCACTCAATCTGTAATAAAGTCATCAACACACGTTCTTGTTGATAATTGTTGCTTGTCATATTTATTTATATAATACTTGTAAATATACTCCTGTTTTTTCACTACTTGCGTATATTCTGTTCCTTTATTTGTCCAGCTTTGTTGTCCTTCTCTCTAGCTGTTTTGTCAGTTTCTGTGTGAGTACAGAGTTAAATTCTTCTTGCCTTTGAATGCACACTTGGCTAATAAAGATGATTCAAAGCTGAACTTCTTTGGGTTTTGGACTGTTGGTCGGGGAAAACAAGACATCTGAAGAGACCACCTGGAATTCTGGGAAACTGGGATGAGAATTTTCTGATGTTTAATGGACTAATGATTAATCGATTAATAATGAAAATAACACAAAGAAGACTCAATAAAGAAAATAATCATTTGTAACAGCACTAATGTTTACTTTATAAGTGAAATGTTATATCTGGCGGAATTCACATGTTGAAAATGTACTTCAACTGTTAATAGACATCTCTGTTTGGTAGAGGATCATAGTTAAGACACAATGTGCTCTGTTGAAATAATACTGATTCTTTTTTATTGTTAGATCTCCCATTGCTGTTTTCATGGGTGGGGTCATTAAAGGGTTAACCAGCTCACTGTTTGTTTTGTGTCCCTTTGAATGCTTCTCTCTCAAGCTCAGGTGGTTTGTCTAAAACAAATTGAGCCCGAAATGAACAAGGAAGAAATAACTTTTGTTGCAGTGTCAACGTTCGAATGAACAACTCCCCAGTGACAGGGGGGAAAGACTTTAGTGAACTCATCTCATTTATTTATCTTTATCCTCCCTCTCCTTTTCTTCTCCCCCTCCTCCTCCTCCTCTTTTTTACTCATTCATTCTTCTCTCTACCTTTCTAGCTTGTTCTCCAGACCACCTCAACCGAGATTGGCCGGATCCTTTTTTTTTCCAATTATCACATGAATCATCACCATCGCGTTCCCACTGCTGTCTCCCGTTATCTCTCCACTTCCTCTCCTTCCTCTTCTTCCTCAGACAGCTCCGGTTAGTGTCGGTGAGTCTTGTATGAATCAGCACATCTCTCCCACTCTGTCCTGCTCTCACCGTCTCCTTCACTTCGGAGGTAATCAGAGGTCGCGTGTGACTCTGCACACTGTTAGCTCATCCAGGACCTCACTTGAGCTCAAATATTAACTTAAAACGCCTTTATATTCAGTGTACGGAGTGGATTCCTATCACTGCTGTGTTTGTGAATAAAACAATGAAATGAGGCAGCAGAAGCTCCACATGACACGAAGATGTTTAAGAACAGAAAAGGCAGCATGATTGTTTGTTTGCTTTGGAAAGCTGCCTCTTCAAGATGTGAAATGGAGTTGCACAATGACAACCATCAACCACATCACTGACAAACACCA